>NC_072778.1:7254708-7414708 GCF_022539595.1 Amphiprion ocellaris | reverse complement strand
GAAATAAAGCTGACATCAAAGTGCATAATAAAGTGCAACTAAGTGAAATAACTGTCAAAACAAAATGTCTTTCTTAAATATTAAACTTATCATAAGTGACCAGAAAATAGTCACATAAATACATAAAACTACCTTTAGTGTCTGCTACAGCACGCTGCTTTGTTGCACTTACCATGTCTCGAAGACATCTGTGGCCAGAATGTTTGACGTGTCAGACCTGTTTGATAGCAGATATCACACTCGTCTTAACTTTATCGTCCGTTAAAACTTCATCCACGACAGCCAACATGCAGTCCTTCACAGTTTCTGAGTCTGTGAACGGCCTCTTTTTCGTGGCCCTTTCCTGAGCTGTGCAGGTCCGCTTCATTGTAGTACAGCTCCGGTTGTAAGATGCAGTCAAACTCTGAATTATAGCCGCTCTCTCTTGACATCCCTCGGGAAAGTTTGTCCGAAACGCGGCATGTTTTTTCAATGTGGTGTCTTCGGACATGATAATCTTTCAGCGCTGCAACGCACTCGTTGCAGAGTAAATGCATTGGTTTGGCGTTCGGACTTGGTGGTAAATAAATAAATACTTGTCAGTCCACGCAGGATTAAACCGACGGTTTTCCTCGCTGATTTGTCGTTTCAGGATAGAAAAAGACATGCTGCTATTTTCGCCTGTATAGAACCGCTAATGATAACTTTTCAAACGCGTCTCCTCAACACAATGCATTGTGGGTTAGTTGCTAGGTTACGGTAAGTGTTGCATTCAATGTTTGCAATAATGTTGGAATTTTTGTAAGAATTTGTCAGTGTTACTGAAAGATGTTTTTCTGTTTTTCTCGGACCCAAGTCCCAATCACTCGGCAGTTGCTTTAGGGCCACTCGAGGGTTGCTTTCGGGCCGCATGTGGCCCGCGGGCCGCTAATTGAATAGGGCTGCTGTAGAGGGTTGCAGGGGAGCTCGAGTCTATCCCAGCTGACCTTAGGGTGAAATGTAGGCTACACCCTTGATAGGTTTATCGTAGAGCTAACACAAAGAGACAGACAACCATGCAGACCCACTCACACACTTAGGCTCAATTTAGAATCACCAATTAGCTGGGAGAGAAGGCAGGAGCACCTGTAAAAAAAACGATGCAGGCTCTGGGAGAACATGCAAACTCCCACAGAAAGGCCCAAAGCTGGACTATATTTTAACCATAGTGGCATAGCTAGTGTACACACCTAAGAGCAGTAGTGATCTTATCATCTAACAGCAAATTGCCTATTTCCCAAAATGTCAAAGCAAATTTTGATATTTGCAGTTCAATTTATGTCCATGTTGGTTTAGAAGCTGTTGTTCAAAGTTAATTCTTCATCTCGTTCCAGTCACAGCTGTCGTCATTTGCACCTCCTGGACCTTCACTAATTTTCTGAAATCTGATTAGTAGCTGAAAGTTTGTGCTCATGCAAATAAAAACAGCGACATCCTGGATCCTAATACCTGTACATTGGCTTTCTGTGGACAGTACCTGTACATTATGTCTAACTGCAGGAAAGTGTTTGGGATTTCTTTGTTCCACCTCTATTTCATGGAAATTATTCTCTTTGAGGGAGCTGAGAGCAGAGAAGAAAAACACTCCAGTCCTAAATGTTCCCCTTTCCTCTCCCTGCAGATTTATAGTAGTCCTTTGATAGGAAAACAAATGAGGATATGATGTGAATGTGGCACTGGGACATTAAGTGGTTAGAGGTTGTAAATCAGACACTGATTAAATCTGTCTGGGCCAGAGTTGTCCATTTGCCTTGAGTGCAAAACTGACCTGATTTGGGTGATTTTCCTGACAGGTCTGTATATCACTTTGGGGTGTAACTGCACAGTGGTACATTTTATACTGTCAAAGCTATCCATGTCTATTATACTTAAGCAGTACAGAATCCTCGATAGCACTTATATAACTTGGGAGATTTTTCAGCTGTAAATCCATCACGTCTTGTTGACTGCATCTTGTCAGGATTAGGGGAAAGTGGGAGTTGCTGGTGTGTTAGTATGTGCTTTTCACTGTCTATGTAGTCCTTAAAAAAATCTGTCCTATCTTCTATTCCTGGCTTTTCTGTTTCTGTAAAAGAAAGCGCCGCATGCTTTGTTCTTTTCTCTCTTGCAGCATTTCATCAGGCGAGTGCTTTTTCTTCTTTTTTGAAAAGTCAGACCTGTCAAGGCCAGTTTAAAATGGAATACTTTTTCTCCTATTTTCTTTCTCCTCTGTGTTCGGGGAGGTAGAAGGTCACCGTGCTGCAGTATCTCACCTTCCGCTTTAATCAAGTAGATGTGGACACAAAAAATACAGGTTTTTTAGAATTAAAGCACTTTGAAAACATTCTGTGCTGGCATTAGTAGATATCAGAGTAGGCGCTTGAGGTACTCTATTGCAAAGCTACATGCAAGTACCACTTCTTTTCATTGACCTATCAATATAATATAGGCTGCTGCTTTGATGGAAGCCTTGGCGAAGCTATTAGTTTGTCTTTGTGTCTTTGCTTGGATTTTTAAAAGTCTTATGTAACTGTTTCTTTCTCCACAGTCAGTTTTAATATCTTGACACAATACAAATGAAACTGGCAGAACTAAATACGTAGCAGTATTAATATTACATTTATCCATAACACACCTCGTGAGACCTATCTATAAATGTACAGTAGCTCTTGTTTTCTAATTTAACAAGGACATTTAAACAAACAAAAAAAAAAACCAGATGGAGTTCAGCACCCATAAATATTTTATCTGGGCTGAGGAAAACTGCACATGGTATGCACTATGTGTTGTTATCAAGATTACCAGCGGGACCAGAGGGGCTAAATAATGGAATCAGTTTAATTGGCCAAGTATGTTTACCCATGATTTAACTCTGGTCTCCAACGGCTCTCAGTGGTTTTTCCAAACAATGTGAAGAGTAACAGCATAAAATGACATCCATACAGAGCACAGATCAATACCTAAAAACACACGGTGCAGTGTTTATATATCACTTTAAAATATATGCAGTTTCGTAAAGATAAGAACTAATGTCATATCTCATCCAGTTTTTAAAAGTTGGCCTCGTCGTGTTCTTTCTGTCAGTAAACCTGCAATTCAGAAATAATGCTTCTAATCAGGGACAATGCTTTAAGACAGCTTTTCACCAGAGGCGTCTTTGGCTCACTGCTTGTACAGAAACACAGACATTGCAGCACTAACACAGCAGCCTCAAAACTCTTAAACTGTTGGGTTCATCTTTTAAACATTTTAATTCTAGAGTATGCAGCTGCAAACATAACCAGGAAGCTACAGATACCGCTGAGGTTCTGAAAAGTTAGAAAGGCATGGTCTAAGGCAGCATTTTATTAGTTTTTTATGTGCAGTATTTACATGCACTGTGTATATGCAGCTATGACCTGGCTGGACTTTCTCTAACCAGGGGTACAAGTAAACTGAGGGTGTCCCTGCAGAAGATAACAGGAATGTGAAATAGAAACAAACAGAAATTCCAGTGGACCTGACAGGTAACTAAAAGTAATGGATCAAGCAATAGAAAAAGACAGTTAAAAGTAATGCCAGAATGATTAAAATCGATAAGTAATTGTGGAAAGGCTAATGAATGTATGAAATAGCTACCTAGAAGGTGGATAAAATTAAAAATGATTATGAAAAATGAAAGTGTTTGTTCAACTTAATGGATAAATAGTTGAAATGTTTTGCTGAAATCAGGCAAAAACAGTGTAGAATTGTTAACTGAGAGTATGGATAAAGCATTGGAAATTGTTAGCAAATGGATTCATATTTGAAAC
The DNA here is from genome assembly GCF_022539595.1 of Amphiprion ocellaris. NCBI lineage: Eukaryota > Metazoa > Chordata > Actinopteri > Pomacentridae > Amphiprion > Amphiprion ocellaris. The sequence goes on along the minus strand of NC_072778.1, from coordinate 7,410,920 downwards.
CACTGAAAGCTGAAAGTAGTGGATGTTATAGCAGAATGTTCATAGCTTAAACTCATGAATAAATATCTTTGGCCAAACTGACCTAAAGAACTGACATTTCATTTGAATGAAAAAAATATCTTAACAAAACCCACCTTTATGTCATTAGCTGTTAAATAAGATCCAGTTAAAATTAAGTTCAAATGAGCATATTTGAATATGCGAGGTGGAGCTGATGAAGGCGTTCTTGAGTCAACGTGACAGTCCTGTGGGGATACGTTTGATGAAAAAGCCTCGGAACCACTGATTCAAAGGGACAGTCTATAGATGCTGTTGCACATTACTCACTATGCATGTAATTAGAGTAGATGCTCTGACAGCGAAGGGTTGTTTCATTTACATACATCTGCTTTATCACAAAATCTGATGACTCTTGGTGGTGAAAGCTTTGTGCAGCATGCCGGAACCTAGATTTAGAAAAGCCTTCTATAGATACAGATGATGTAAATGATAAGTATCTTGATGATGATGATGAGGATGCGTTGGTGTATAGGAAGATGTTATTTGAGTCTTGCTGAGTCCAGCTTTCTCAGTTTGCATTCGGTTTTTCAGATAAATGAATAAAGTGAATTTGTGGGAATGCAGCCACTTCCATTATGGGAAATAGAAAGCCAGTCTCTGCTGCAGTCTCAGGTAGTTAAGGTGATAAAACAGTTGTATTTCCACACAAACCACATTGCCATTGCTTTCTGTAGCCTTTCTGTAAAAATGTCTCTACTGATCCACACACTGACCTTTTAGCACAAGGTATCTGTTAGAACTGCAATCTTTTCCTGTAAGCGTTCAGCTAATCCACATTGATAGTCTTTTTTTATAACTGTTGTGCGAGTGTGTTAGGGGGCAACTATATGAATCCAGTCAAATGCTCGTTTTATAGCAGCTTGTTTATTATTCACACAGCACTTAGATTCTCACTGCTTTCTGCCGTCACAACTAGAATACGGGGCTTGACCTTGTTTTTCATCCTATTCGCATTGATGCACATTATCATACGTTATGTGGCTATTCTTGTCAAACGCAGACACCATTATAACGCGTGAACGTCAGGAAGACAGGATCTACTATAATTAGACCAATCTGCATGCATGCTGTGTGTTTTGCACTGTTAGATTTCACATGCAAATTGAATCCCACAAAGCCCTAAGAGTCACCTAACGAACCTCTTAATGCAAGCTCTGATTGCATTTCAGTTGTCATAAAAAGTGATTTGAATGCTCCTCTGTCTGCATTAAATCTCCATAATGAAGCAAGGCAAAAATGCCAGCTATAAGCGCATGGATTACACTTTTTAATATGTTGAAGCTCATTGTGGTGAAGCTCACGTGCAGCGGGGATATTATTCAGAGGAGAAGCTGCCATATTTCTTTTAATATTGGACTCAACATCTGTTGTTTACCACGAGAAAGATGGGGTGTTGCACGGTACAGTAACCTACACATGCTGCCACCGCTAACTGCAGTGCACTTTGTGTGGTGTGAAGTTTGTCTTGTCAGCATTCTCTGTTAAAGAGTGTCTACGGCCACCTCTCCAGCCACCTGTGACCTCAGAATGAATAAATGGACATAGATAATGGATGAATGGATGGATGGATGGAAGGATCAGTGAAAGTGCTGAAGACAAGACATAATAATTATGAACATATGCCACAAGGACAGTGTAAGAATGCATTTTTTTTTTATTATTATTCCTAAATGGAGGTTTATTACAACAAGAATCCCTTCATTTCTATACATGTGGACATCTTTGATTCTGAAAGGAATTTTTATTAGCAACTGGTTTCATAAAAAAATAGACTGACCAGTTGAATTCCAGCGAGAAAATGCCCATTTTCATAAGTTGAATACAATACAGTGGAGATGTGCTTTCTATTACAATGGCTTTTCATCAGATGTTCTTAAACAGGCAGTTTATGATGCGGCAAAAAACACACCTAGAGCCAGTTGTGAAAGAAATAATTAGAAATTTTGGGCAGTAAGCTTATTTGTCTTGGATGGTTCAGTGGTTTGTATGCAGTAGATTCACTAACAGTTGTATGAACCAGCTCCAGTGATTCATTTCAACTGTATATATAGCAATATACAAGCAGTCTCTGTGGACTGGTTTCAAGCAAGACAATTTTCTTCAGACTGGTCATCATGCACATATGAAATAAAAATCGATTTTTTATAAATTTAAAAAAGTGTTCTAAATGAATCAGATTACTTTTTATTGCTAATTGTGTATTTACTTCTTACTTACTTCTGTCTCAGCCTCCCTGTCTTTTCAAAGAAGCTCTCCAGAGACGTTTGTTTTTTATTCATTTTGGCAGTGGTTAGACTGAAGGCTTCATTTAACTGCTGGGCATGAAAATAGACAAAATCAAGTGCGGGAAATAAGCACAGATGGAAGTGATGGGAAGACGATCTAGTCATTTTTCAAAATAAAACACTATGCAGACTCCACTGTAACTACAATAAAAAAAATAATACATTTTTATTCTTTCTGTGCTTCCCGGTACCAAATGACCAGGCGGTTGGGGACTGCCGCTCTAGACTTCTTTGTTACCTCACTGATCAGTCTTCGTTGTTCTTTACGAGCCATCTGTGCTGGTTGCCGATGTCTAGGGAGAGTAAATTCAGTACTAAACTGTCTCCATTCCAGTCCAGTCTCCCCAAAATTGTGTTTCTGTGCACCTAAACTGAATTTTCAATTGTGTATTTTCTGCCAGATTGCGTTTGTTAGTGCTGTATCACAGATATCTTTATGTTATTGCCTTACAGTCACTCCTTTTCAGCCATGCAATCATATTTGGACTTCTTTTAACCCAGAAAATGAAGGAGAAGCTTAAAACAGGTAGCTTCAATGATATTTTCCTAAACCTAGCAAAGTAATTTTGGTGCCAAAACTTAACCAAACTTCTAACAAGTAATTATTATTATGAAAGAGTCAAAGGCAGCATGATATTTTGATATTTTCCTAAATAAACCTCTGCATAAACCGAACCAAACAGCAAGTGAAAACTCAAAGCAACTAACATTTGAGAGAGAAGCTCTTAAATCTTAGAATAATAGTCCCACACATCATTTCTTGGGTTTATGAGCTCCTTCAAACACTACTAATCTTTTATTTTCAAGGAGAAAACTGTTCATCTGACTGCTGACTGATGAATGTCCAAAGTGTTTGAGATCACTTTGTAACTATTTTCTGCTTCACGCTAATCAACAATTCTTTATATAAGTTTAAAATAGAAATCATATGCCAAAATACAGCAGCGTTATCTCCTGCAACATGCATTCAGACCAGTGAAAACCAGCTGTATCTGGCATTGCTATCTAAATTCTAAACCCTAACAAGCGAAAAGAAGCTGAACCTCAGCTGCACAACCTGAAAGCTTTCTTACATTTTCAATCTAAACTTTTCTGTCAAGTTTTCTTTTTCCTCCTCGTCCCTGTGCACCAGCTGCAAATATCCAGCAGTAACAATGGCTGACCTTGTAGGTCTTGCCTCTTGACACTGTTCTCTGTTTGTCTATGTGTTATTCTATAAATACAAGATAAGGGCCCACCAGATCCCATGTGTAGCTGTGTGTGTTAATTGAGACCTAGCGTCGGTGACCCCGGTGTATGGCCAAGCCCTCCACGCCACCAGCTATCACTCTTACTCGGTAATTGGTAGAAGTGCAGCCGAGAGCGAGCGTCTGCAAAAACTGAAGAGCCGTGACTGACAACGAACTGCTGAAGAGACTCTTGTGGACAAAAGATGAGTTGCTTATGGTAGAAGTTTCATTAGGCAAACCAGAAGGAGATGCAGGTGCTACTTCTTTGTTAAAGGTTTAGTAAAAAGAATTTGTTTACCTACACAAACCTGCACTAAGCAATAACCACAACAAAAAAGTGCTGAAGTAAAAGAGTATCTGTTTGCTTTCTCTGAGACTATTCAATGCTCCCTGTATACCACAATAAAAGTTGGGTGTCAGATAGGTTTCTTTTTTCTATCAGAGGAATCAAAACTTAAGAACGTGTCTACTCCCTAAATAACAGACACTGTGTAGTTTATAATGAGCAGACCATTTTGATGTAATAATTAATAGTTACTCCAACCCTGTCTCCAAGAAGTGACGTTTCCATACAACTAAACTTCATTCTCAATCACGTTTTGAAAGAAACCAGTTTTCCATCTGTAAGGCAACAAGTATGACACAGTGGAGAATATCTAAGATTCAAAGATAAAACAGAAATCTGCCTAACTCACAGTTTGGTTTAGATTTAAGAGAATATCAGGTTATGGGTTGAAATATGAACCTTTTACAACATGTTTGAAGCTTCTCTATTTTCTGAGTTACATGAATTACATGTTGATTATTGTAATTTGCAGCTAGAAGATCCTCGGTTCGCATCTTTCATCTTTCTGCATGGAGTTCTCCCTGTGCATGCCTGGGTTTTCTCCATGTACTTCGGCTTCCTACCACAGTCCAAAAACATGCCAAGGTTAATTGGTGATTCTAAATTGTCCGTAGGTGTGAATGTGCGTGTGATTGTTTATGTGTAGTGTTTTGATAGACTGGTGACCTGTCCAGAGTGTCCCCTTCCTTCACCCTAAGTCACCTGGGATAGACTCCAGCCTCCCGCGACCCTAATGAGGATTAAGCGTTTCATAGATAATGGATGGATTGGTATTTGCAAAGCCTTTCGCTGTTCTCTGCATTATTCAACGTTATTAAGGTCTATTGAGCTTAAGGATTAAAATAGCCTACACCTATACATCTGGTTGGAAAAAAAATGTGTGTGTTTGTCCTAGTAATTGCTTTTGCTCCAAAAAAGTATCTGACAAAGCAAATTAGCGCTACTATGTATTATCTTTTATGTTGCAAACCCACCAAAGGACATAAATACTGATAAAATGAGACAGTGCTGTGTGTGCATGAGGCTGCTGATATGTCTCACTCTCACACACTGATTTTGCAGGGCATTAAAACACCTGTAAATGAAATTTGAAAAAAAATTCAAACCATTCTGCGCTCACAACCGAGCCACTCTACACTCGCATGCATCCAATATTCATCAATCAATAGTTAATATCTTCCTGCAGATCCCCGCTTTCTTTGGAGTGCCACAATTTTTTATATATATATACTTTTTGCATTCAATTAGCATGACCCTCAAAAGAATATGCCCTCCACTGTGACTGCGTTCAGTTCCATCCTTCCTGAATGCCATTTCCACCCATGGAAGAGGTGACACAATGAACAGCCCCAGGTATTTTTCACCCCTCCTGAATGGGGAGGGGGTGACAGGGGAGGAGGGTGTGTGTGTGCATGTGTGTGTGTGTGTGTGTGTGTGTGTGTGTGTGTGTGTGTGTGTGTGTAGGGGGGTGTGGGGGTGCAGTATCCCCAGGGGAGGGCAGCACAAATCCAAGGGAACAAAAACGCATCCATATTTGGCAGGGCTTTTGTCTCCCCTGACAGCTGAGTGTACCGAGGGGGGCCCGCAATAATGAATTGGATTAAATGTGAAAGTAAGAAAGCATTGCTCCTCAAAGGCCAGGATGGGGCGGGGGGAGAGGTGTGTGTGTGAGTAGGATGTGTGTGTGATAGGCGGTATGCTAATGTGTATACAGTTTAAACACTGAGGTGGATCAAAGGTACATTTTCAAAAAGTTGCCTCGCTATAGAGGAGATTAGTGATAAAAAAAACAACTTCCCTATTTTTATGCTCATTAAACAAGCTGTGTGGAAAATGATTGCTTTCCTAAATGCTGCCAGTGCTTCCCTTGTTGTGTCCCGTACAGGAACATGCAAGGAGGAAAGAAATCCTCTGCCTAATGAGTAAAGATGAGCGTGGCGCTGCGGTAAATCATGCACTGTGTATACTATGAGCTGTGTGGAAAGACCACTCACACGCAGCCCTCTGAGCTGATTAAAACACCTGATACCACACAATATAGTGCACAGCTAATTTAATCGGCCGTCGTGCTCATTCTGTATTCCATTACTCTACACTCTTTCAACATGACCTTAAACCTCAGCGGATCCCTTTTATTGCTGCACTTTAATGTATAAATCTCCTGAAGAGAGAACAGCAGTGATTTTGATTTGCATTTTATTGAGCTTTAGATTGTGCCGGGATAATGATGAGATGTGGGGGCAGCCGTTAATGCTGTTAATGTTGACCACCGCAGTGCACCCTCTTTGTCTTCAGAGTGTTGTCCCTACTAGATCTGCTGCTTGTAATTACTTTTGGATATCCATAGCTTGGCAAAAGACAAGGCATTGTGACCTCGCAGTGTGCTGCTGACAAGGAAAGAGCACAGAGATGTGAATAACATGAATTTCTGTGTGTGTGTGACACTACTGCAGCTAATACTCACACCAGGAAGACATACTTACATTCACATTCACACTGCTATATTTGGAAAAAGGAAATCTGTTCATTTATGCAAACATAGGGCTAATATGTAGAACTTGGCGTACACTGTACGGACCAATTTGGACACCCATGAGTTTAAAAGGGGAGAATCCAATACATTTTTCTACTTACTTTTCTACTTACAGTGAGCTCTGTGTTCTGTGTGTAGTACCCAGTGTTTGTGCACAGCCCGGCTCTGTAAATGGGAAACAAAGAAAGTGGCTCAAACCAATCTGCACAGCACAGCAAGTCAAGCATGTCCTGTTCACATTCGTGCTCATCCATGTTCGTGCTCGTGCACAAAACGGGTAAATGGAGGGGAAAAGGAGATGTATGGGAAAGAGTACAGTGTGAGCAAGAGGGATCTGGTACATAACTATCTAAATATACTAACTAGCAAAATAAGAATCTTTCTCCAGAATCCTCAGCTGCCTGCTGACGATCACATGATTGCGATCCTACTACAAATCCACCACTGCAGCTTATCAGGACTTATCCGTCGGAAATGATACAACTGAGCAGCTTTGGCAGAGTACTGCACTCTCTGAGTGCTTTCCTTGTTATGTATTAAAATACAAAGAAATCAGTTAAGACTGTCATAGTGTTTGTTATGTGAGAAAACTCTGATTTGAGTGAGAGTGGCTGTGCAGGCCTCTCAGACATTATAGCCATTTGTTTGTTGTTTGTTTTTGATGCTCATTGTAAACTGATTGTTTGATATAAATCGGCAGATTACATAAAGCCTTTGTGCTCCCTTTCATGCAACAGTTGGAAAGTTTTGTTTTTGTATAGAATATTTTTTTCATAATAATAATAATAATAATAATAATAATAATAATGATAACTTTATTTATATAGCACCCTTGGGAACAGTGTTCACAAAGTACTTTGACAGTTAAAACATGCAACACAGGCAATCAAGCAAGATATAGGAGACAAGTCAGAGCAGTCAGTTAAAATAAATAGTAAAAATGACAATAAATTAAATGAATAATTAGCTAGATTAGCACGCAAATCAAACAAGGGAACTAGACAGTTTGGAAATTAAACAATAAGATTGAGGGTTAAAATTAAAAACCAAAAAATTAGAGAATTAAAGAATTAGAGAGATGGCAATGATTGATTTGCCAATTAATTAAATTTCAAACCAACTAAAGTTTACTAACTAAACTTCGTTACCAATAAAATGCCAGACTGATAAACACTGGATCATTGTTGGATGATTTCTGCAATGGTAGAGCTCTTACTGTTTGTGTCTATCAAACTACATTCTTATTTTTGTCTTGCACTTAATAAGCATCAGTGCTTTTGTCAGAAATTCACACTATGGTTGTCATCATAAGTAAGACGTGTTTGCCTTCTACAAGCAGGTAATGTGATGCAGCTGAAGTTGATAGTTTCAGTCTTTATACATTACAACTATTACAATCGGCCTGAAATCATATCATATTACAATAGATTCCTGTGCTGATGTGCTCTCACCTGAAAAAGCATCAAAACAGCTGCAGAAACTCAAAACACTCATGCAGAGAGATCACTGTGCAGTCAGTTTTACATGTTAGTATAATTACAAGCTAAGGTCTTTGGAAGCAACATGTTTTGTTTTTTTTGTTTTTTTTGTTAGGGCTTATAAACGTTATTTCTTGCTGAGCGTGTCAGGTGTTGAAAATAAAACACTCAACTCAGCCGTAATCAAATAACAATAAAACAGAGGCTTTGTCCAAACTAAATTACAGCTTAATGTTTCCTGCAATGAATCACCTCGTACTGTGGAAGCAGTTTTTCATATTATACAAATGTGAATGGCAGCTAACAGCCTCTTGTGAAGGAGGAGGAAACAACTGCTGAGAATGATTGGCACTAACGCACAAAAACACTCGTGTTTCTCTGTAATGCTATCCATCACTTTGTGGGGCAAATGTCATATATTTTAAATGCTGGTAGAAACATTGAATTAAATGTTTCTCGTGGAGTGGAAAACTACTGTAGCTTAGTCAGTCATGCTTTCTGAATATGAGCACATTGACACTGAATGATCCTATAGAATCTCAACATCCATCATAAAAGGTCATTATGTAAACAGAGAATTCAATATTTTTCTATTATAGTGAGTTATTCCATAGACTCAGACACTCAGAATACACAGCAGATGCTTGGCAGATTTTACAGATACATTTTTAATTTCATTTATTCAAGGAGTACAAGGACAAACAAACAGAACAGAACAAAAAGAGGTTGCAGGCGTTGTAATTGGATGCCTGCTGCTGATGAAGATGCAACCTGCAGAGTGACTCCACTGTTAGCATGAGAGCCACAGTTACATGTATGATGTTACCCACAAACAGGGAAAACCTGTCTCTAAAACTGTCAGCCATTTCGTTTCTGTTAGTCGGCCTAGATCCCGAACACCCTCCCAAGCCAGGATGCCAGCTGTGTTACCATGACAACGGACATCAGCTGGAGCATAGCTGCATATTAAACAAACTTTAAGCTAATGCCAAGCTGCTGTTTTAACATTCAGTCGCTGGGTTTGACCATCCGGAAATAAAATGACAGATGAAAACATCATTTAGACTAGTTGCACAGCTGTTAGACTGTCACTAGTCAGAACTTTAATTCAAGATAACATCATTCTGATTAGTAAAAACGGTAGTTGGAGGCTTCTGTGATTCAGTTTTGACTGATTAAAAATAATAATTGCATATATCTTAAATGTCTAGTCTGAACATTTGTGCATGATGCTGCTCGTGTGTGGCTTTCCAGTGGATATTGGAGAATGTTAGGGGAGTTAATGCTGTTTGCTGGAAAAGAAAAGAACAGAAAATGCCAAAAATAGGAAGAGCTCATCAGCAAGGAGTTTGTGGAGAATCTGACCTTCATTCATTAAAGGCTTGTAGACAAAACTGACTTTAACTTTGGCTTCAGACTGCTCAGACCACTCCACATAGCTCCAGATATCTGCCATTTTATCCAGTAACAACCCTAATTACTCCACCAAGAAGCACGGCTGAGTTGTGTGACGATCGGCGTACATTTGTCTGTCTGTTAGCAACATTACTCAAAAACGGACCAACGGACCAACGGATTTGGAGGAAATTTTCAGGGAAGGTTAGAAATGACACAAGGACCAACTGAGTAGATTTTAGCAATGATGCAGCTTATAGTCTGGATCCACGGATTTGTTCAAGATTTCTGTATCATTGCGAGATAGCAGCATGGCGTCACTGCAACTATGACAACAAGTGAACATTATGTCAGCTGCCTACTGATGATCACATAATAGTGATTCTACTACAAATCCACCGCTGTAGACTTATCGGGACTTATCCATCGGAAATCATACAAGGAACAATGGATTAAATTGTGGGGGTGTTTCCGAGTCCCATCAATTCCCACCGCCCGATACATATTTAGGTCACATGAGTCGGTATCCGTACAAAACATACACATGCATAACACACGCCTGTGCTCAGTGTAATGTCGTTTTGTTTGTGGGTTCATCTATATTAAATGGCCACATTCTATGGTGCTGTGATTTCTACTACAAATTTTTTCAAGATTTTAGCCATCGGAAATGATACGACTGATCAGCCTTATTGGAGTACTCTGTGCTCTGACTGCTTTTCTTGTTAAATCTGTGATCACATTTTAATTTGTAATTATTCTAGTCTGACATACCTACAGCAACATTTTGACTGCAACAGAGATATCTTAAATTTAGGGAAATTGAAGGCGACAACTAGAATTATGACCAGTCAGAACTAAACTAAAGATATCTGACACTGAAATTACAGCTACTCATAACTGAGCTGTGGATATCTGTAATGAGAAACCTGAAACATAGGAACGGTAAAAGTGAAATGTCCTTGGGAGAATGACAATCTGGGTATCTGAAATGAACAATGTGGATAGGAAGAATAGCATTGTGGATATCTGCAATGTTGTTTTTGACTAGCAAGAACTGAAAAATGTATCTAGCTTATCTAATAAATCTTTAATCGCTTTCTACATAAGTTAGTTTCTATTTCACTAGTGTGTGTAACTTGATGAAGTCAGTTATTTCCCATTTTATTTCATCAATCTTTGTAAAAATATGAGCAGTGATCATTACATTCTGTAATCAAAGCTTGCTATAAGAAATAGAAACCTTTGTCGTAGGATTTCTTGCACAGAAAGTATCTACAGCTCCCATGTGACAAACATTACACGTGTGGCAGCACAGATGCGTACGTCCTTGTAACTTCTGTTATGTCACCACCTGCGTGCAGCTAATCTGCAGCAATACACAACCCGATATAGATACATGCTGGTTTATTACGCAAAATTATATTTATTTTCACCAAAACAGGGCACTTGAAAAATCTAAAGCCGCTAACGTTCACGCTGAACTCTCACCTGGTGCCGCTCTGACATTCTTATCACCTGCACAGCTACTGGGGCTTCTAGACTGTAGTGCAAAACACCTGTTCAGCACGGCTGTTTGTATCAGAAAACACCTCTTTGTTCAAGTTCACCGGGAGCAATACCAGAAATTTTGCACTCAAGGCCTCCCTCGACACGGTTAAACTACACTGGAATTGCACGATATTACCCTGAGGCTGTAGCGCTCTCGAGAGCCCCGAGGGGAGCACCTGTCCTCTGTGAATTTTAAAGGTCATGGCAGTTCCACTCCCCCTACCCTCCTCTCTCTCTCTCTCTCTCTTCCTCTGTCTCTCTTGTGCGACTGCAAAAAAAAAAAAAAAAAAAGAACACGAGCTGATGGCCTATTGAGAATATTGTGCTCTATCTCTGGGCCCCTATAGCACATTTCCAAAGCTGCCCTTGGAATTGCGTTGAAAGACAGCTCACAGCATGGCAAAACACACAACACGCTCTTGTTGATGCCCTTGGTGCCTCTCAATATGCAGACCATAGATAATGGCATTCACTGCACAGTCGGCACTGACTTCCTTGCCCATCTTTTGAGTGAGTACACTGCCTCATACTGCGCTTTGTGTTCTGCTCACTTGGTAAACAATGAGAGCTGCACTGACGAGGAAGAAAACATGGATCATATCTAGGCACCGGCAGCCCCAGGGAGGACGAGCCCGTGTCTTTCTTAAGCAATGTCGTCACATGTTTCTCGACAGGCAAGCGGTACGGCGACACACAGGACACATTTTCCAACAGACTGAAGTTTGTCCTACCACAGATAACAAGCTCTTCTCACCCCTCGCCGTATCGCAGCAAAGGAAACAAGATATCTTCCCGGTTTGTTGACAGTAAGGTGAACGGATCATTTACAGCGAGCTAGCCAAACAGATGGTGCCACGTTTGGGAAATGGTGTTGTGCCGTGGTGAAAATCTGCTTCCCGGCTTGTTTATTTTAATTTAGATGGCTCAAATGAGTAGTAAACAGAAGTAGCAGGGAGTAAAATGGGAGAATGGTTGGTTTAATCCACTGGGATGCTCTTTGCATAAAATCCTGAAATATATATATATTTTTAACCGAGGGCAGGATTTTCATAATTAACATGCTATAGCGTCCTCTCTGGGAGTTTATTAGTCTTGTTAACAATGTTCCAAAATCTGGTGTGTTTAATGTCAGCATCAGTGTTGATTAAAAATACAAAACTATGCTAATATTGTAGCCATAGTCACCTCATCTGTTGCACAGATCTCCTGAAAGATGTGAAATTTGTTCAGAAACAAGCGTAAAGGTGCTGATTATAGAACCGGTGTGCAAGTCAATTTTCAATTTTTCATCAAGCTTTAGAAGAGAAGCGGCACATGAACATTTTCCCTGAGTGGCAGAGGTGTTTGAAGCGAGTTTTAAAATAAAATGTGGAAGACCATCAGGGAGTAGACGCTGTAATTCATTTTAATACTCACTGGCAGTAAGAGTATGAATAATTTATACACATTCATGATGAATGTAATAAACACTGACATTGTTTTATAAAAATTTATTGTCCGACAGCACACCGTGGAAGAATTCATAGTTGCACACTGTAGAAAAAAATATCAGATTTGTTGGCATATTTAAGTATTCATTAACTGTTTCTGCACATGTGACCTTCATCATTTTTTAAGCAGTCATCAACTGTTAATGTTGGAGTTACCAAGTGCATGAATAAACATCACAACCATCTCTGTGTGTATATATATATATATATATATATATATATATATATATATATATATATATATATATATATATATATATATATATATATATATATATTTACAACTACATTTTGGTGCATTGGAAGCATTTATACAAATCTGGTACTTCATCAACTGTTAATGCACCAGTTAGAGCTCTGCCTGCAGCAGCCGCTTAGCAAATGTATGAATAAACACCGGAATCATCTCGGTTTATATGTTTACGACAACATTTTAGCATGTTAGAAACCGTTCACACAAATACGGTGCTCACTCTGGCCAGCAGCCACACTGCTATCATCACGTGTTGAATGTCAGACAAACAATATAAGCAGTGTTTTAAATTCTAACCGTTGTTCGCTCATGCAGGTTGACTAGGAGCTCAGTCTCATTTGCAGCAGCAGCAGCAGTAGCCTGGAGGAAGCGCTCCACTGGGAGGGAGGGATAAACACACACATGCATACACATGACTGCTCCAGCACTTTGATGGTACTTGTTGAGGGAAACTAACTCTGTTGTTTATTTAAAGCAGCGCTAGGCGAGATTTACATTTAAGTAACCCTCATCTTTTTAAATATGACAGATGGGAAGAACATCAAACTGTAAATTTGAATGTTTTTGCCACACATTGGGTTTTGGTTACAGGTATAAACACAAACACAAACTGTCTGCAGCGTACGCTTTATTTTAAAGGGTTATACTCGGCCTTATTATCATTTTTGTGTCCTTTGGTGAAGCACCTGGCCAATTTGATGATACAGCACGCACTTCACTACATGAACTAACCTCCTGCTGACAGTTTGAGTTTTATGCTTTTTTTTGGAGTTTGTTTGAATTAGAAAGTAATTCAAGCTTGGTAGGAGCTATATTAAGTGTGACCTCATAGTAAAAGATTTGTAATAAAACTCTGCCAGTGAAACGGTGCATAAACAGTATGTGTTATATTTTTATGTATAAATAACTATTTCATTGTCAACAAGAAAGTAGCGTTTGGGGAAATTATTGGAAAAATTTGTTTTATTTATTGTTTGCTAACTCTACTCAAATCACAGTAACAGGGTTGCTATTCCATGCTAATGTTAGCTTTTCTTCAGCAGTAGAAACTAGATATTTAGCTAGCTGTTACTGCTGGTCAAGAGGACAAACTGACTGATGGAAAACAGTAAAGAAAAAGTAAACAGAATTTGTCTTGTCCTGATAATATGCATAACACAGTTGCATGAGGAAGAGTGAGACATTCAGTCAAGGCTGATAATGTTATGAAAATATGAAAAATAGAAGAGAGGACATAGCTTTTCTCTATCCATTCTTTAGGAAAACAGTTTGATGATGTTAATTCCAACGTTTCGTGTGATTCACTGTTTTCTTCTTCTGCCAGCCAAAAAGGTTATGCTAATAGCTTTGTTGTGGGACACATTTTAAACATTCTTTTCTCTTAGTTTTTTTTCCGATTTGGTCTCAGGAGTAAATAAATATACACAATAACTGCATGTTTTAGTATTTTGTACATGGATTATTTGAAATTTGATGGGTGGGATGTAAAATGTCTTGCAATTCTGGAATGACCCACATAAGAGTTTTAAGTTTGTATAAGAAGTAAATGCAGCAGTAAAGTAGGGAAAATAAATAAATAAATAAAAAAAACAAAACACCTGAGCAGACAACATGCATTCATATGAATAATGGAAATAATTTAACATTAAAGGATATTTAACATTATTCACAGCTGTTGTAACTTTACCACAACACACACAGCAGGGAGATAACCACGCTACACTCGTGAAATGTGCAGCAATCATGGAACACGCACAAGGTAGACTGAATGACATGATTGTGACAACGAGCTCGCTTATTGAATTGGTCGCAAACATGCTTTGCTCAAGGGGCTGCTGAGTGAAGCCCCCTTCTGCCTCCTTCATTAAGCCTTTGGGTTAGGGTTAGCTGAGCAACTCCACGAAGGTGATCCTGCTAAAAATACTCAAGTAACGGGTAAAACATGCAGTTACACTTTGAAATGAAACCAAGGCCGCGATTAATTTACAGCTCATTTAGTCCGTATATATTCTACCAGAACATGCTGATGAGAGTACATCTCTGCGCATTTATGAATCTTGCTTAGCTACAGGGTAAGCAGGTTCACATTTAAAGATTCATGGTGACTGACACTGGCTAAATAGCTGCTGCCTAAATCTGGCTCTCCCTGGCTGATTGTTGACTGCAGTTTCATTTAAATATTTATCATATGCATATTGGACCCCTAAGGGCAGCATTTGAAATTACAACAGTCAGTCCGTTAATTGCCAAAAATGCCACACAAGCTTTGGGATCTGGATGTTCCATTTTATTATTAATGAGCCAGAGAGTGCAGTTTGACATTTATGTTGGGCCTGCAGATGCAAATGAGTCTGTAGAAGAGTCCAAAAATGAAAGCACATGCACTGATAATCTGATTTGTGCTAAAAGAGGACTGCTGGTGTATGGAAGTATAGATTCTTTTCTTCAGCGTTTTTCTGCTGCACAAATCTAATAATAATTCAACTGACGCTTCACACAGGGTCAATTGTTTTAGAATGGTATAACAACGACTGCTGCCAAGTCAGAGGGCCTTTTTTGGTTTCTTTGAATGGATCCATTCTCTAATTCCTCTTCATTTATTACTAGAAATGGGGAACATTGAGCATTAAATGTTCCCAAACCTTAAAGCTCACAATAGTCTGCCAAATGCTTCCTTCTCTCGTAAACACTTTTCTGACCCAGTGCACGCTGTTTCCTCCTTCTTTTTTCAGGCTATCTATGAGTTTTTCCCCCAAATTCAGACATCAATAGACATCCTAATCCATTCAGGCTCAAACCGAGTCGAATGCCTGCGTGCAGGTAATGTCCAAAATGATGAAATATAGCACAGACATGGGGCCTAAAAGGTCATTTCTAATGCAGTCTCTAATGGGCTTTCCATATGTTGTTAGCTGCTACCACCTGAATTCCATCAAGCCAGCTAAATGGGGGAAGTCAGCCCCTTCCATAAACATCTGCCATTAGAGTTTAGGCTGCAGAGGGCGGGATTAAAGTCTCCCAGGTTTCCTGACAAGATAACTTGTAAAAGCTTGGCTGAGGGTCAAAGGTAGCAGATATCAGATGAGGCACATTCCCTCGTTCCTGTATAGATATATAAATCACCTGGAAAGCTTCTGCTGCCCATTTATATCTGTCCATCTCTCAGCCTTTTACTGTTTTTTTCCTTTCCTTTTGCAAGCCTGAGAGATTCACACAGATAAATCCTCCACTGTAACTCCCTGAACTTTGCAGCCTACTGAAGGGAGGAAATGAGGACAGGGGAGCTGCTGACATGGTGACATTGATAAAGCACTCCACCAAGGCCTTAGACCACTACTATTTAGGAGAGATTGATTATCCAATTAACATCTGGCATGGTGGGGAACTTCACGTGTTTGGAGCGGCGCTAACAAGATGCAACTATCTCGTCACGCTTTCTCTTATGCAACTACTTTTTCACTGGAGAAATCATGCAATTTCATAAAGTACCGAGGGACGTTTGCGATTTTTCACAACTACGATTTTAATCTCTACCAATCTGTAATAGCATTATGGCCCTTCTTGGGTGACTGTAGCTTCAGTGGCAGAGAACCTGCCTTGCTAAAATGACATTCTGATGCAACTAAACTGCATTCTTGTTTGTGTTTTGGTATTTTCACACGTAAACACTTCCAGTTTGAAAATCCATATTATGAGGCTGATGTTCCACAAGAGGATTCTCACTGAGGAGATTTGGCTCTTTCAGTTTTATTGATCTGTTTACTATCATTTTCACTTGCTGTTTTTTGGCTAAACAGTGAAGGATTGGTACTTTCTAGTGGCTGTAGCCGACTTTTCACTCCTGCACTGTCACAAAGAGAAACACAGAATGAGTTCAGGCATCAAAACTATGTGGTTATATTTATCCTTTCACAACATGTTTGAGGAACGTTGCAGAAAATTGCTGCAATTGTAGAAGATAAAAAACACCAAACATGTTGCTGGGTCACTGGCAGGTTTAATATTGTATGCAAAATGGAAAAATAATAGAGCTCATCCAGATTCTCAAAGGAGATGTGCAACAGCTGTTAGTCTGGAATTAATTTTCATTGGACAATGTACATTGTTTATAAGTTTAACCCTGGGGTCAATTTTCCACACAATGCTGAGTCCAACTTTTTGAAGACAAAAGGCCTTTTGAGGGATGTAAACGTATCTTCTTAAATAGATTTCAGGTCTCTGACTTCTAAAGTCTTTGTGCAGCATTCGCACAAACATGCTGAGCTAGTTGGAAGTCACTTCACTGACACAAAACACTGGAAATGCATGAACTCAAAATGAAAAAAAAAAGAGATAAATTTACATATGAGACAATGATAACCTAAGAGCTCACAGTTCAATTTGTATTCAGAACTTCTTTTGTGATGAGTTGCGCTCTATCTAATATACGATTGGTTTGCTGAAAACGAACAGCAGTTGAAGTAATAAAATAAATGGAAAAGATAAGTTGATAAGAAATGTATTTGTAATATGCCACAAACAAATGTGACCCAACATAAAAGAGGAAGGTAATATCTGGGAGACAGCGCTAGTGAATGAGAGTCAAACATCAATATATACAGTAAATGCTGTCCGTTCACCATTCTTAAAGATATTCATTCTCCAAGTCTCTGTTTTAATTCGGTGTATCCAGACAGTTGGAGGTTGTCTGGGCTGCTACTATATCTGGGTCTGAATTGGTCAATATTTTTTTTTTTGATTTATGAAAAGATATTGTCCTGAGAGACAAAATGCAATGAATTTCTTGAGGCTACAATCAAATCCTGCTCTAGGACTGAATTTTCAAGCCCTTAAGTGTAAAATAAAAGCCATCAGAAGCCACATTCAGTGACGGACTCCTCTGGTTGACGTTCCCATCAACTCCAATGATTTCCCTTCTCTATGCTCCCCGTAAAACATTGTCTTCTTTATCTTAATTAAAAGCACCGTTGATACCAGCTGTAAAATGGCAGGCGGTATCGTCACAGATTCTGCACCAAGGGCCGTCGCACATTTCAACTCCAGCTGCAATTCATTGTTGTCTCCGCTTGTGTGTGACTGAAAAATGAGATTAAGAGTACTCCTGGCCGTCACCATTCATGGTCGTAATGTCACGTTACACAGGTCATTAAGCTAGCAGGATAACGCGTGATTAGGAGAGGACCGCATTTGATCTCGCCTCTGCGTCTCTTGTTGAAGTAAATTTGTGGCAACACAACGGCAATAAGCCACCCCATGTCAAGTCAGCGACTGAACAACAGGATTTAAAGTCTATTGTGTTTCAGCACGCTTGATGTATGTGAGGGAATTTGGTTCAGATGTCCCTAATGACTCCCTGTGGTGGGTGCATGTGTGCACTTATTGATGTTATGCTTTCTCGCTCCCCGTACTTCTATAGCAGCTTTTAATGGTGGAATCTTTCACCACTGTTGAGGCTTTGATTGTCATATTGATTAGTTTTGAATGTTCAGTAAGTAGACGTATGGTAGTTTCAGTGTGCATTGGTGAAGAGCAGTTATACCATCCTGGACCTGACAGATGTAAGCTTGAGCCCGACGTGTTTTTCAGCCCTTTGACACATGTACTTTTTAGTTTACATTTGATGCTGGAGTGTATGCATTCCTCGCCGGTGAGAAAGTGGGGTTGATTGGAGGGTATTTTAAAGGTTGTTTCTGTCTTGATTCTTTCTTTTCAGGTTGAGAATTTATCAGCAGGTCCAGTCATCCACAGGCTTCCATATGTCTAAACTTAGGGATGTAGAACTAATGGGGTGCAGAAAACAAATTCAGTAACATAATCTGATTATTTTTCCATACATTTTTTTTTATCTGCAGATCCCAACGGATACAAACTTAAAACAGCAGATGGAACAGGACAGAGTATTTTTTTTTAACAGTTCTTAACAGATTACAGCTGCTAATATTTTGCATTCAGATTTCTGTAATCGCCTTTACATACAATCTGCTACTCCTTAACCATTCACCTCTTTCTTTGGGAGCAATTAAAACAAGCTCTTGAAGCTCCGGTCAAACAGGAAGCATGAGCAGACTTACAACTTCAAAGGCTCAGCTCAAATATACCACAGTGAGATGTGTTTCAGTCATGGCTTTTTCACAAAAGAGAGGCTTTTTTTCCCCTACTTCTTCTTCTCCATTATACATGTTGCTGGTTTGATCTTCAGCGTTATCAAAGAACGTTTGGGAGAAAATGGGAAAATCAACATTTTATTTCTGACAAGATTCAACAGCTGAGAGCAACAAATGCTGAGCAGTGCATATAAAAAGGAGAAAATAGGAAATTTGAACTCAGTCAGTGCATCCTGAGCGGGTTGATTTGCTCACACAACCCCAGGCAGTATTTTCTCATGCATGTGGGTGATATGTAATTTGGCCTAGCAATGGGTGAGAGCACAAGTCATGGATTGTGAATTTTCACAAGGCTGTAGACATTTTTTTTGTCTTGGTAACCATCAGACCAACACTTTCTCTCTTTTATTTCCTTTCTTTAGCGCTCATAAATGATGCATTTGCTGCTGTAATGCAGAAAAAAATATTTTGATGAATGTTTTTGTCTATTATATCCCTTGCTGGGTGCGTGTAGTTGGGTTATTGCAAAATAAAATAGCTTTATTTAAGTAGTTTTTATAACTGTGGGTGAGTATAAAAGTAGAAATATTTCCACTTTTCCCTGCCAGTTGTAGAGGTTTAGATTTCCCCCATAAAACTCTGATTAGTAAGTCAGTGCTGTTTGAATTGTTTTCATTTTAATGCCTCAGTAAGACTTTGTGGGAGTAGTTACTATATTGCCATACCATGAACACAGTGGCATCTTTTGCAATCCAAACCTCTATGTTAAGAATCTTTGTGTGAATTCAGGATGAGATGGTTGGCCAGTGTTCATCTATTTCTGGGAAGAAAAACGAGAGAATTGGTTTTATATTTTGGCATATTCTGTTCATACATGGAAACCACCTCTCACAAGGTCACCTCGATGCATGCCTCCATACCACTTGAGACATGCTGCCACTGATTAGGCTAATTGCCCCCCCCCCCCAACCGACCAACCTGCCCTCCCCATTCCAAAAAAAAAAAAAAAACTCAGCTGTGTCTGGATCATCCATTTGTCTTTGTGTAATGAAATCCCAAGGGCTCCACTAGCTGTAGCACCCCATTGCAGAGGCTATTAAATACAGAGACGCAGGTTTCTGTTGCACTTTTCTCACTGGCCTCGTTAAGCGCAGACCTCTCCCACTCTGCAGCCCAGTTGCCACTAATGTAATAACTCTAAATCAATGAGATGAGCAGTGGGGTTTCACTGTGAACGGATGGAGTAGGGCAAAAAAACAAAAAACAAAAACAAACAAACCCTGTAAACAAACTGAAGAAGGTGTGATGTTTGTGCTGTCTGTGTTTCTGCTGTTTATCTGTTTGGTAATTTGATGCTATTACTACAGCCTGGTGCAGAGACACTTGCAAATGAATAGAAGGGGATTTGTTCACTTGGAGCACCAGATGAGTGGTGTAGCCTCTACAAGCACAATTTTGAAACTTGTTTTTCAACTGAACTTCCTGGCATTTTGGAGAAAAAATTGTTTGTTGTTTCATCTGTACAGGAACCAAATTCTGTCATAGTTAAACTTGCAGTTACTGAGTTTTTGGCCTCTTGGGGGGAAGTGCAAACAAGTTAAGGAAGAATTTTGTCACTCATTTGTTGTTGCTGTTTGTAATTGTGATTTGCTCTCTACCAGTTACTGAGTTACATATCTATGCTTCATAGTGACCGTCTGCTCAGTAGCATGTTTGTACAACTCGTGTTTACCACCAACTTTATGCAAAGATGAATGAACCTGCTGTTACGTCACCCACTTAGAGTGGTTTAAAAGCCTGATGTGGTTCATGCTGCTGGTCTGTTGCTCTCAGCTAATCCACAAATTAGAAAAGAGGTGGAGAGTGAGTTGAGCTGAAGCAGGCCACAGAAATATGTCAGAAAAGTGGACTATGCACAAGTTTAAGGCTTAATACAATTTAAAGCGGGGAATTTTATAAAATGTCACCTTCTGTACATGTGTCATGAACAGGGAAATTATCTGCAGAGGCTGAAACCAGTTTTTGTATCAGGTCTTAACAATGATTAATTCGACTGTAAAGTTAGCATTTAACTTGGGTGGCTATGGGACTGGCCTGTATTTGGAGTCAGCCTCTAGTGGCTATTTGAGGAACTGCAACATTGGGAGAAGTTTCTCCCTTATCTTTACAAAGCTACTTGCTTCACGCCATCTGTGATTTAAAATTACATCAACTAAAAGTAATATTTCAGAGGCAGTCAGTACTAACATTAGCAAATCTAGTTTGTATGATGGGACAGGCCTCTGACATGGTAAGCAGCTGATCAGCAACATAATGTTTTCTAGGTCTTAACGTAAAACAGGTGTGACTCTAAGGCTCCGTAATTGTAGTTAACCAATACAAAAGCCTCTATTTCCACAAATATGTTCAAAAAAGGGTTGTATAATCTTTTAAGAATGTAGATTTAGAAAATAACTAGATAATTATTAGAATGTATGGTTCCTTACACAAAAGTGAGTCAAATTCAGTCTTCTGTTTGACTTTAACTGTAACTTCCTGAATCTTCTTGAAACTAATGTTAAAGTCAGAAAGGACGACCTGATCTTTTATCTGATTTTATTAATGATCCATACATGTCCTTGAGGAACAGTTAACCTTTTCCCTCTATAAGTAATATCCCTGATTAGATGATAACAATGATGATCGTAATGGACTGTCTTCACTTCGCTAATTACTTGTGCCATTAATATACAACAGCGTGCTCTTACAATCAGCAGCGAGAGCCAGGCAGAAACTACTAATTGGATTTGTAAAATCCATCACTGCTGTTTTTATTCTGCAGAAGCACAAAAGATTGGATTCACTTCATCAAGTCAGACACATTACTCCCAACACAAACACGGTGATGTAATGCAGAGGATTAATGCGATCATACCATGGAGCTTAAGCCACAGCCACACAGCACATCAGGAAACAAATGGAAATGTGAGCATGCGGTGGGAGTGGTGGTATAGTTTCTAGTTCACTGGGCTGCAGTGGCTCTCGGTGTTATGTGAATGCAGACCGTGAACCACGAGTACACCCTCTGCTCTCTCCCAGCAGGAAGATCTCTCACCTGCACACAAGAGCGCAAAACATGATGAATGTTGCTGTGCTCTGTAAGCTACATCATTTCACCACTTGCATAAGCAAAAAAACAAGCTTAGCCCAGCACTTTGAAAATTAGCTTCAGTATTAGGAGGATACAAGTCCGGTTTATGGCATGCTGTAATTCTATTAATTACTGCTCTTTTCTTGTGGCGAAGGAGGCTTCCATGTTGCACAATCATGATGAATTCAGAGAATGCCGGTGGTCAAGAGGTGTTTATTTCATGTGCTCCTGCCCCACTGACAGTCTTTTCATATCTGGACATGATATAGAGCCCTGACCTGGGGACATTACGCTTCTGGGGAGCAAAGATAGCTCTTCCTTTTGAAATCCAGCAGACCAGCAAATGCAGGAGCCGTGAAGCGACTAACCCCTCTGTCTTGTGTTTCAGTTCAGGAAAAAAAGGGGGGCTGTAGGTAACGTGTCATCAAAAGCGGCACAAAAGAGTCAGAGATTACTGCGGACCAAATAGGTCAAGCTTGCCTGACAGAAGTGGGAGTGTTAGGAATCCATATTTCAACCTCCGAGGTGATTTATTTGACATTGCATATGGCCTACAGTACAAAAAGGAGTTCACTGAAGGGAAAACAACAGCTATTGGATGGATTGTTATGAAATTTGGTCCAGAAAATAATCGTTCCCAGAGGACGAAGCACCCTGACTCCACCGACGCCTCTGATTTTCCCTTGTAGCACCAACAAGAGGCTGACATTTGTGGTTTTGAGTGCCATGAACTTTGGTACAGACATTTATATCCCCCTCAGCATACTTTAGTTTAATGCTAATTACCATGCTAGCTGACCCATTGAACCGAGGTGATACAGTGATCATCTTCTCCTTTTTCTTTTTCTTTTCCTTTCAGCTTTTCCCATCTGCTTCCATCTAACCATGTCCTCTGCATCCGCTTCTCTCACACCAACTACCTTCATGTCCTCTTTCTCTACATCCATAAACCTCCTCTGGTCTTCCTCTAGGCCTCCTGCCTGGCAGTTCAAAACTCAGCATCCTTCTACCGATACCTTCACTATCCCTCCAATGTAAATGTCCAAACCATCTCAGTCTGGCCTCTCTGGCTTTATCTCCAAAACATCTAACTTGCGCTGTCCCTCTGATGTCCTCATTCCTGATCACATGATTCAGTCAATCATCTTGTTACAATACAACGTTCTGCTCGGAAACGTTATGTTGTGGTATTTATGTGAACATGAAAACATCCCGGTGCCGACACCACAGGACGTCTCCAGAGTTCTGGTGTACATACCTTAACATTTCAGAGCTGTTTTGGCAGGACCTACATGATATAAGGCAGGTGGTTTTAATGTTGTGGATAATAAAATAGAAAACATAAAACATCATCATTTTATCCTGCTAGTGTTGATTTTTCTCAGTACAGACTGATAGAGCTGCTGGCTGTAGAGTCTTATCAGGTGGAGTTTATCCTTAACACAGTGAGAAGCTAAAGATTTTTTAAAAATCAGTTGCAAATGGTCTGATAAAAGTGATTGTTATTATAATATATTAATGGGAATTCTTAACCACACAGCTGTGGTCTGTTTTCTGTTTAAGCCTCACATAGTAACTTAATTATATGTAAGTCTTCCCCTGAGCATTTCACAGAAAATCAGCACTAGACGACAGCCCACGCTGCATCATGCCATGCGCTTTAGTGAAATGTCAAATCATGAAAACTTCCCTCTATTTTTTGCGACCCTTCCTCCCTCCACTCCCAGCACACTTGTAATCCAATATCCATTCCAGCATGGAAATGAGAAATAACAAGATTAGGAAACAATTTATATGAATCGTCTCATGTTCACTCACTGTTTACGCTTTCTCAGGAGGGAAGGGAGACTGTGGTCTCCATGGAAACTGTGGCTGGCCAATGGTGGGTGTTTTCTGTCTGACCATATGACGTGCTGCCTTTTGAGATGGGTATTGAAATTGGCAGCCGGAGTGTCTGCCTGTAATTTTCATAGCAAAGAAAGTAGGAACCAGGCAAAGTGCATTACTGGAAAGATTATTTTTGCTCCTCGTACACAGGGTGAAGATGTTTGCTTTTTGGCCGCGCTCTCCTCTTTTAGTTACGAGTTTGTTTAGACACCACCCAGAGCTTTATTTCAATAAAATAAAGCTCCGGGTGTCAGTGCCAATAATAATAACAGTAACTTCCAGCTGATATTGCACTTGAAATGTTTGGTTTTATGTTTTAAAAAATGCTGCGGCAGTATTTTGGAATCGGATCTGCATTAATGTATCCACAAAAAAAAAAAAAAAATGCATACATCTGTGTTTTTATTAAATACCTCCCTGGCTTTATTGTTTGTAAAGCACTGTGTAACTGTGTTTTGAAGGCTGCTACCCAAATAAAGTTTATTGTATAATTTAACAGGCAGATACAGCTGAGCCCTCAGGAAATTGTGCTGCTCCCTGTTCTGGGCAATATGAGCAGCGGCCTTGAAACTACCTGTCGACATTGATCAGTCACGCGGCGGGTTTTCTCTGAGATGGGACTTGCAGTTATTAGAGCGAGAGGCTGTTAGATGGAGAAGCCTGTCGTCCGCTGCCTCTGACGGCTCAGGTAAGCCCTGAGGAAAACTGCCCCCCAGAGCACATCAGCCCTCGCCATCAGTCGAATTTCAAGTGCCGCTGTGATGTATTGGCTCTCACCAGTGTGTTCTCCAGATGAAATTGTACGGCCGTTCAGCACCACAGCTGTGTAAATTAGGACATCAAACCATACTGTAGATGCGGTTTTCTAAGAAGGCAATGAGTAAGGTTTTTACTGCTGCTGTGACAAAAATGACAATATGTCTGTGGAGGGCTTGATGGGATTGTTGATCAATACATTAGATTACACCTCCAGGGAAGGACTTGCTGTGTGTTTTGAAAAATACTCATAACCTTCCTGCTCACATTTTCAACTTTATAGAAGAGGAGGGTTTCTTAAATGGCTATAAAAAGCTTCAAAAATAAGTTAAATTACACAGCAGAAGAATGATTATTTCTGTTTTTTGTGGTGACATACCTTTTCACCAGACATTGATGTTGGCTTTAAGCTTTTATCCCTTCCTGTTGTGAAGATGTAACTTTATTGTAGCATCAATTACAAATCGTAACACCTTAAGGATATGCAAGGAGTGTTTATAAAAGAGAGAGAAGTGGACATGTTCTGACTAGGGCTGAGACTTTACAGCCGACTTTAATCGCACCTTTCTCAGTTCCCTAATTTCTGGCACGCTGGTAACACTGATGCACACTCAAGCCCAGTAGGTGGCAGTAATGACCGTAAAGTCTGTTTGCCAGCCATGAAGAAGATGCACAGTGAGTGATGTCAGCGCACAAGAAAGTTTGGTGAATAGTGATGAAAGACGAGATGGCATTGAGCTTGTTGGTCGGAAAGTTTTCTTTTGAAAGATTTCCTGTTGGCAACATGGATGAAAGTGTGGTTGTATGCAAATTGTGCAACAAAGCGTTTTCTTGTCATCACAGCACTTCAAGCCGATGGTATCACCTCAATGCAAAACATGTTGCTGTTAGCACCAGAGCTAATGTTAGCTATGATGGCCCAAACGGTGTAGCCAGCCCACAATAGACCACTTTTGAAGACATTGAAAGTGCTTGAGTCTCAAAAAAGTCTTAAAATGTTGAATGTAATTACACTTTGAGTTTGCAGTAATCTGTGAATGAAGTAGACAGATGAAAAATGCACAGATAAATATAAACAAACATTTTTGTTGTTCAAGTTCACGTATATGTCTGTTCATTGATCCAGTCGTCAACCAAAATTTATATGAATTGATGTGTCAATTGTGTCAAATATTGCTATTTGACAAAAATACGATTAATTACAAAGCCTGTAATTAATTATATTAATTTTTTTAAACACGTCCCACCACTAGTTCTGACAGTTGTTGTTATTCGATAGGTTATAGATTAGAAAATACTCCAAAAGTGTGCTATAGCTATAGTTGCTATAGCTGCTCATTTATTTAAATATTCATCTCAGAGTTACACAAGAGTTATTTTCCCCATGAAAATAATTAATTCCTACCTTAAAGTGACTTTGATTTAACACCTTTGCTTCCACGTGGGCCTACAGAGACTTCCTCTCTCTCCATGCATCCCTCCCCAGCAGCTCAAGCACACCAGCTCACCTACGACTCTGTTCAAAGTCTGTAAAACTACTCTATGCTGAATAATGACAAGTTGTAATATTGGAGAAAATAAGCCAAATATGAAGCCAGAAGCCCCACTGTGCAACTTAAGAAGATTAGTTACTCAGGTTTGTTACATATGAAACCCCAGAAATCTGAATCCGTGTTTTCGAGACTATCATTGGTTCACTGCGGTTTCAAGGTGGAAACGCTCAGCTGTTGTGTTGACTCCTTATTTCTCCCATGATATGTCTTCTAGCAGGGTAAAACAAGGTAAAAAAAAAATTGGCTTTCACTAGAGAAGGTCTTTGCTTTGTCATATTATCTCTGAGATACAGTGTAACTTGTGTATGTCACAATTTCCTTTTCCTTTTACTTACAAATAAAGTGAGCAACACAGTTTTGCAGGAATTTACTTTCTACTCATGTTTTATGGCAGTCACTTTTCGAGGGCAATGTTTTCGCTGTCAGGATTGTGTTTGGTGGGAACGTTTTTTTCCCCCCAGATGGAAGTGTGACTCAGATGGTTGGTGTTGGGTTTTTCCACAGAAAGTTCAAGGCCGACACCAGAGACAGTTTTGCATCCTGCCTGAGATCCACATGTGGTTAGTGTTGAGCATGTAGGAACTGTTGTTTCAGTAAAGGAGGCAACTCGTCTCTCATGCTTCAAGTTGGTGTCAACTTTTTTCAGTAACTGCAGGTGTAATATTTCTTTAAGCATAACCAAATGTTGTGAATGTCCCTACCAGCAGGGGATCGAATATTGTAGAGAAACACATTGCATGCTGCTAATTGACTTATCCTTTAACAGACATTCTCTGTTTTAGTGAAAGTAGTGTGCAGCGCGTAGTGATTTGACAATAGAGAACACAGCAGGTAAACAAAACAAAGTAAGAAACTAGTGCTGCTAATTTTGAGCCATTTATATTTTAAAACGTTTTTGCCATTTGAATAGTGAGGCCTTGCCTGTCAAACCATGTATTGTTTTATTCAGAATGGATCAGTGCCAATCAAAATACCAATTCAAAATGTTCACTATTAAGGGGTTATGTATAGCAGATTGAATAAGTGATGCATTTCCTCATTGAGTTGATAAACAAAGTAATGCAGCTGACAGTGTGTTTCTTTATGAAAATATCCGCTGATGGAAATTAATGGTGTATGAATGTAATTTCTTGGAAGCAGAGTTAAGAGCAGAGGTAAATTTACCATCACCCCATAATTTAATGAATAAACCCAACATGATGTAGTAAATCTAAATAACTAACAGGTCTTCTCAGGACATCTTCCATGTCAACGAGCTGTTGAACACATTTATGCATGTCTTAATGTTGCTGTTTTCCAACCTGGAAACCTTCCTTTACTGTAAAACATTTTGAGGTATTTGTGTTATTTCACATTTGCTCTGACAACGGATGATAGCCCTGTGCTCTCTCCTCTGTTTTCTTTTCTCATCTGTCAATACCACTCAAGTTATTCAAAGGTATGCGGAATATTCTGTAATGGCTCTGCAGAAAGCGGCACCCAGCAGTTACTCTCTGCCCGTTCTTAGGCTTTGTCAGTATTTCTCTAAACCTCTTTTCATACTACCCATCTAGCCCCTATCTTTAGAAATCCTCTCTGTCCTATAGACCCACACAGCAGGTAATATCTCTCTGGGGCTGCCAGCGCCAGTGTCTTTCACACCAACACCCCATCACATTAGAAAGCAGCCCAGGGCGTGTTCATCCATTTGCCAGGTCCCTCCACTGTGGTCCTGCTTCATCAGGAGGCGGGCACCCGCCAAGGCTTGGGAACCCAGTTAATCAATTGCAGAGATTACAGTAGTCACGACCAGCTGGCGCCTGCTCAACACAACCGTCTTTGGTGTCCATGCGGGGGCCTGTTACCCCGCTGCTTACCCTGCAGCCCCCTGACTATGAGGGGGCAAAGACCACCAGTGGATTGCAGTCAAACTCTTTGCTTTATGATTGACGGCGCTGTTGTGTCACATCTCATTGAGCAAAGGTCACATAGTTTACCCCCACAAAGCTGTCTTACAGTGCATTGTAAGGGAACAGTCGTGAACTCGTGTTTACCTTCACATGGTTATTTGCATACGACGGCAAGCGTTGTACTATCTGTACTGAGTTTGTTGTTGCCAGCTCTTACACCGATGTGATCAACAACACTCAGTTTTGTACACATCAAATTTGTGATGAGATGCTGCTTTCGCTTCTGTCGCTTTGAGCTTTTCTCTTGCTGGCACCCTTTGGGTAGCTTTACATATTTCCCAGCATGCGGCAAAACAACACTCTGAAAGAGGCATCTTTATGTTCCCGTGGTTTTTTTTTCAGCAGCAGTGATTCTTAAAATATTCACAGTCATATTGGGTAAACCTTGTGCTCCAAGGTTGCCAAGGAAGTGTTTATAGAATTTGTTTTCCCCTGCAGCTGCTCCTCCGAACTCGGAGCTCTATACAACATCACTGCTGGGCACCGTGCACACGAGTTGGTGAGGTTTTTTCAAATGACTTGTTCTGTTCATTCAGAAAAAATCAAACTAATTCATTTTTTATGACAGCCTGATGAGTACCATTGATTTCACATGAGGTTGATCAGGGAGGGGAAAGCAAACTGTACAAACTTTACTTTTTTGTCTAATAAATGACTTGCTGGGAATACAGAATAGCATCTAAGTATGTGCTGTTATAAGAATAGTCAAAAGTAATTTGATAGTTACAGTTAGGGCCTGAAGACTTTTAGTATACTTTAGTACAAACACTGATAATTCACTTAAAGCTGCCACCTCAATACATCATTACAAATGTGTAAAGGAAGCACCCAGGGTGATAAAACCTGCAAATAAATATCAGATACTGTTCTACAAAGTGTCTCAGTATCTTTTTAATGGTTCGTCTATTAGTCTAGTTTGCTGTCACTGCTCACTTTAGCTTCTTTTACCAACTGCATGTAACCAGACCATAATGACATATACAAGACATGGTACCAGTTCATGTTTTTTATTTTTTTTAGTTAGCCTTTATTTATACAGGTAGTCTCATTGAGACACTGAGTCTTATTCTCAAGAGAGACCTGTCCATGTAACTGTTAAGCAAATTTTAAGCAAACTTTTGAAACTGCTACAGCACAAATAAACTAGGTTGTCAGAAGACGACAGTACAGGCTTCATTACGCATAGCTGTAATAAGTAAGAGCAGAAGAAGTTGGAAACAAAGCGAAAACACTGCTAAAAATGATTAGAAAACAAGCAAAAATTTGGAGAAAGTTCAGGAAAGTTGTAGTTATTCTTTCATGTAGGCTGGTGTTGGCCATGTGTCAGTCCGTGCGGTGACCACAACAGTAAAAGAAGTTGAAACAGTCATATATGTTTAATATTAACATGTCAGAATGTATTTGGAGAGTAAGTTTCCATCTCTCATGATGCACATTAACGCTTTTTCATAATACTTAAAAAACATCTCAAGGGAGCCTTAAAACTTTTTTTGCAAAATTGAGGAAGTTTTTTTTTTTTTTTTGCGCTGTCTCTCTTAACTTTTTCAAATTCAGTACTTTAAAATGTGCATAAAAAATGTGTTACACAAAAATGACTAATCTTATCAACTAGCACGTGTAAATTGTGAATTATTCACCAGCTAAAAAGCCAAATACCTCACCTAGGAATGAATGGAACCCGAAATCTGAGCTAAAACAAAAAGCAAGTACAGAATCTACAATAATCAGGTTCTCAGTTAGTTGCTAATGAGGTTCTGTTCCCATTGAATGTTGGAATAATATGTGTAAAGTCTAGTGTTTTGTAACAAGAGTCCCTGAATTGGAGCCCTGTGTTGCATTTAGCAAAGTGGCTGTTCCATTTGGCATATTTCTGTGTTTACTTTCAAAACAAACATTTGAACTTGCAACAGTCTAATTTTTGGAGCCTTGATGTACACGATGTATGCAACTCACCAAATCTGTTATTATATCAACTATTTCTATTTCTATAATTAGTGCTTATGTATATTTAGGTTTATTTTGATCATTTATTAATTTTTGTATTACATTTCCTAAATGTTTACACTGTCTTTGATGTGGGATTAATAAAGGCTTATCTTACCTGAAATCTGTGAAAAGAGGTGGAGAATGCAAAGTTGGTATGACCAATAGAGCTGCTATAACCACATCAATAGGAAACACACCAGAGTGAAATAAACTGGAATTATCCTTAAACTTGAAAAGAAAACTGCTTGACATAGTTAGGCTGGCTTATTTCTACTGCTACCAAATGGTCAAGAAAAATAATTTAATGTACATTAGAAGTTTAACATAAACTCTAATCTTTTAGGCAAACGCTGCACATATACTGCTGTATAGCCTGCCATACTATATAATACAATGTTGCAAAAATCTTACAAATGTATTCAGTCATTGATTCTTTTTACTCATAATTCATGTTAATTTATTCAGGAAAAAAAAGTCCTGTATTGGTTTTGCCAGTTGTGCACTTGAATGAAAGTCAGGGCCAAGTATAAGGACAGGTTTTTCATTCAGCAACAGAAGGAAGCTGAATGTCCAAGTCATTCTCAAGCAACATAAAACTCAGGATTATATAAGTTAACCGACTCTTCCTGGTCCTCCTGAAAATGACCTTGGACAACTCAGCGAACAAACTCACTTTCCTGGTTGAGGAAACAAGCAGCGGTGTGAAAGAGTGCCTTGTCAGAGCAGTCAGGTATGAAGTGTTCAGCCTCATGAATGTACATGTTATATCCTCAGCCAGGTGAGCGTACAATCCACCGGCTGTTACCGGGGAGTTTTCTTTGGCCCCGAGGTTGCAGAAGAGCGACAGACTCAAAGGGATCATACAGCTCTTGTTGGCTGCTGCCACCTCTTCACCCTGCTGCTTTACCCCCAAACGATGATAGAGAGCAGCTCCTCTGGTGATGCTTTGAATTTTTATGGGGCGTTTGTTTTCTTTGGCACGGAAACAGAGAGCACTGGAGAGGGCCGTTTGGTCGAGCCTGTTCAGTTTGCTCTGCGATTCTTGGCACGATGTCTGAAAACAGTGTCCATCATTTTTAATTTGGCCTACGTTGATTAGACTTGCTGTCTCTGGTGTGTACTGTAGGTGACCTGTCATGTCACTGCAGATGAAGATTGACACCAATACATTACACAGTTCGTGGATGTTACATACGTACCACTGGTCTTATTTGATTTTGTCCACATATACTGCATCTGTTCTGTCCAGTTTGTCAACAATAGAAAAAAGACAAACTGTGGTAAGTTTTTCTGTCGTGTAGCCATGGCTGGATTATCCTGCCTAAACTCCCAGGAGTCAAAAAGGGCTTCCGGGGCTCCTAATTAACCCCCCTTTTGTTTCCTTTTCTAGGGTTTGCAGAATATGCAGCATTACTCATCGGGACAGGGACCCGCTTCAGGACACAGTAGGTACCAAGATCTAGTAAAATAACTAGACTATCCTTAAGGCCTTTACCATGTCAGGTGATGTTGTGCTTCCTGTATGTGGTGCATATTCCCAAACAATTTTCTACACTGCTGGTATATCCATAACATTTGGGACAGTCACTCTTGGTTGACCTGGTTGGTCATCCATTGTAGTAGCCATTGGTATTTCACTACAGATCACTTTGCAGATGAAACAATTAAACATCCAACAATCCAACATTTCCTCCAACATAAACGACCAATAGTAGTTTGTCACCACCATCTGAAAACAACCAAAGGGAGATCAATTAGCAGCCTTAAGGGTGGGTTTTGCTTTCCGTACAAACAAGCCGCGTGGAAATGAGACACTTGGAAATCCGCTCGAGAGACCGTGTGTGACTTTATACTCCATGCGGTATTGGCTCCCAAACTGCAGGGGGCAGTGTACCGCAAACACACGTCTACCTAGTCTACTCAAGTACTAAACTAGAGCAGAAGAAGTTTGCCATCGTTTACACCGCTTGCAACATGGGATTTCACCGAATAGTAGCATTTCAGCAGTTAGTTTTAATTTCATGTCATGAATTGTTCATAACCCAGTTGTCACGGTGATCTCTGTGTGATGAATTGTATATATGCCAGTATTTCTGGCTGAAATGGAGGAATCTTTTGCTGCAGTTAAGCATGTGGTTAACGTGCGTGGTTATAAGAAATGCAGATTATTGGTTCAAATAGCAGTCTTTTGTCTTTAGATACAAGGAAAAGCATACAGATAAAGTTAAGG
Source organism: Amphiprion ocellaris (assembly GCF_022539595.1). Lineage (NCBI taxonomy): Eukaryota > Metazoa > Chordata > Actinopteri > Pomacentridae > Amphiprion > Amphiprion ocellaris. The sequence goes on along the minus strand of NC_072778.1, from coordinate 7,378,705 downwards.
AACAGTTGAGATTAGAAGAATCTCCGCAGTTTGAGTAATAGGAAACAACTTCCTCCCTGCACAGACTTTGTGACGCTATAATAAAGTCATCACATTTCCTACTTTGCACCAGAGGGTGCCGTCCCAATAAATGGAACTGTGGGTCGCAATAAGTCATCTTTTATGGGTGGACAACGTCTCATTATCACAACGTATTCCAAGTCCACCCTAAAATAAAGCGTTATTTTTAGTTCAGCTTCATGTCAAAGGAAAGTCGAAAAATGTACGCTCCTCATCAGTTCTCAGGAGTGGAAGATAACCTCTAAAATGTAAAAACAATCTCTAAGAAAAGTATTTCTGAAAGCATTTGAAGTGAGAAAGAAGCTGCTGAATCTGTCCCCATTTAGTTTAGTTAGTTAGGCTCGTTGAGATGTTTTATGAAAGTTTCACGAGGCGTTGGACCGCTGCTCGTCATCAGCATAAAGTTGAGGTTTAAGCTACTTTATGCTAATGAGGGCAGCTAGCGGGCAATGCGACGCCCTCTTGCTCAAAATGCAATGTATGGAAAGCGTTAAACTGACGGATCCCGTGGACACACACACACACACACACACCAGAAGTCCTACAGTAACTGGTCATTAGGAACCTCTGTGTACATGAACTTAGTAACTAAAGTTACTATCATAAATATTTCATGGAGAAAATTGCTCTGAGTCATAAATACATGGTGTGAATGGAGGCGACTGGAGCTGAGCCAGATCTCCTGCAACAGGGCAACACGATATGCATCACCTCATAAAAGGCACCAATTAACCGGACCCTCGCATATCAGTTCCTAGTCACTTACAAAGTCATCGCCTTCCTTCCTGCTCCCATTATCATCACATACAGTAGGTATCCACGAGAGTGCACTTCACAGTAGTTGTGTGTAAGGGGAGGTATTGCTTTCTTTTTATTTTCCACCACTGAGGGTTTCCTTCTGTGTTCTCTGGGGGCTCCAGGGGTGGAGAAAGGGTCTGTAGCTTTCCACATGTCCCTGTCTGACATCTCCATTGTGCTGGGAGAAAACACTCAAGCAGAGCGGTGCAGACAGCATTCTGAAGTGTATGACAGTGAGACATATATCAAAGCGACTGCTCTGCATATCACAATGTCCGACCTGCCAGGTTCACTGGTTAGAAACAATAAGGCGGTTAGTAACAGGCTTTTCTCAGAGTGCTTGTTATTTTCTTTGATTCAAGGAGTCAGACAGTATTTGTGTCAAAGGTCGCAGGGACCTTAATACCTCAGGAACTCGATGATACACCATAAATGAGCATTATGGTTGTAAAAAATGGAAGAAAAAAATGCTGATAAATACATATTAAAACTATACTCAGAAATCTTAGAGTTAACATTAAACTGTAGAAAAAATCACATCAAAAATGCTACTGCCTAAATGAATGACTGATTTTTCTACATCAAGGTCTTTCCTAATGGCTCTAAATCTGAAAATGAAAGAAAAATACGACTTGATGAATACCTGATCCTTCTGGAATTGCAAGACTAAGTAATAAAACATCTACAGAGCTAATGAAAAATACATCATTCTTTTCATAATTTTGTTTTAATAAGCACACTACCGGTCTGTTGGTAGGTCTATCATTTTGTTGCAGACTGAAATACTTCAGTAATGAAATTCATTCTCCCTAAATAAATCCTACCGACTTTAGTGATTCCTGGAGTTTTCATGTATTGCCAGCAACAAGTCAAACATCTAATCACTCATCCAGTAAAATCTTAAGGACTGAATATTTTATTTTCCTCCCTCTTGAAGCTGCAGTGCAACAATCCAAGTCTCAAAACCACAGATTCAGGCTTTTGTGGTGTCGTATGTAACAAACGTAAGGAAGCAGTTTTGTCCACTTGTGCGTTGGGACTTTCCCCATCATTATTGTTTCCAGTTGGAGCAGTAGTTGGAGTTGTAACATTTATACTGTTTTAAAGCTGGAAGGGATTATTTTACTTGAAACACTTCTAAATATGTCGCTTTTATATCCAGAGATGACTTTTTAGGGGGCTAAATCAATGACCGAAGAGTGACTTTAACCTCTAAAAAATTGGATTGACATAAATTTGACATTCATGACTTCCACGGGTCAAATCCAGTTCTGGTGATGTGACATTTTATTCCAGAGCCACCGCAAGTTTGACCTTTTTGGACACACATTCTCCATGAATTGTGTAACTCTGACTTTTTGTTGAGCACCACCATCAGGTCAAAATTTGAATCTGTCTCGGTGTATGATTAAATACTTGCAGACCTAATAGCATTCCAATCAAGCTTATCTGTACTGTGCAGTGATATTAGCATGCGAGCACAATAGATACTGAACATGGCACAGCCTCACAAAGTCATTAGTGTGGCTCTAGATTGAAACAGATTTGCATTTTAATATTGCAGCCAGGGCAGCATGAAAAGCATTTAATCATGCACAAAATCTTAGAAAAATCTCCAGCACCTAATATGAAAATACGTGCCAAAAACATCTCGCAGCTGCTCTGCCAACAGCGAAACAAAACATCTGATTTAAGCACACTGGAAATCGAGCTCACAGAGTGGCACTTTGCTGAAATGGTGGTGTGGAGGCAAACAGGAAAGTGAAGCAGCTCAGATTGAGACAAACAGTGCTGCTGTGTTTTTATAGCCTGTATCTCCACGCAGCAAATGGTGCTGCTCGCCATATCTGCCCCTTACATTATTTACACCTCGTTTTTATTAGGGCAATCTTGACATGTGTGCCTGGTGATCGATGGGGCTACGTTTTTTTTTATACTAGCCCTGTAGGGTAGCCAAAGTGGGCCATGGGCATATGAAAAGAATAAAAAAAATGGGGACAAATATAATGACGAGCTGGAGAATTTTTTACTGCCTTTGTTTGGATTTTTTTTTTTTTTTTCCAAAACTGGAAAGATGCTAGGATAGAAAATATTGAAGCAGATTATTTTGGGGGAATGGGAGCATAACCCCCAAAGGGCTTTGAGTGCTTACCAAATCAAAGATCAAATGTAAATACACCTCTCATTGTAGTAAATAGGTTGACCTGAGAGTCAACATGCATCCAATTATTCCTTAATTTTAATCACATACAAACCAAATCCCAGCCTGCTGTTCATCCACGACCACAGTATGTAATTTGCAGTGACGGTAGAAGGTTATTTCAGTAATTCACAGGCAGAATCAGTTCATTTAGCAAGTGTACAACCAGGGATTTCTGTGAGTGAAACACATAAGGTAACACATCACTGATGCGTATTGCAACAAACACAATACAAGGACTGTGCTGCTAAAGTTAATACATGATATGCACTACTCAATATGCAGTCAGTGCATATTGCTGCCTTTCCGGAGCCATCATGACTGACACATCCATACAGTAAAAGAGAAGAGTGGAATTCTGAGAAGCTCGCCTCAATAATACATATTTATATTAGTTGCCGTTGAAATGCTATCCAAATAGATCTGACCTTGCATCAACTGGGGAACAAAAATGAATTATATATAACCTATACAGACTTCACTTGGCAAATAAGGGGGAATAATACATAGTATGAAGCGCTGAAGATGCACTTTTCAAGCCGTTAAGCCAGGGGGACATCCACATTGGTGAAATGTCAAAGCCTGAAATCCACAGGAGATGCATTCCTGGATTTGTAAAAGGATTTTCTTTGAAGCAGATGCTGGTGAATATTAATGTCCAGAGGAACTGCGGTTGTCTGGCTTTGTGTGGCTCAAAATGGTCACGACAGCATGGAGAGCGGCTGCACAGGTCGTATTCTTAAAACCAGCACCAGAAGTAGCCTTAAAATTAATCTGAAAATGACTTCTTTCCTTACCTGAGGTCAAATTTGCTTCACGGCATTGAAGCCATTCAGAAGGTAACTGAAAATGTTCTCGACGAAATCAAGGCTTTAGTAGTATGAGGGAGGAAAAGCAAGCAGTGGAGGTTAAACTCACCTTCTCTCAGGTCAAAACATGTACTGCAGAACACAGTTTACGCAGCTTTTAAATTTTATTAAATGATTTTATGATAAAGTGCATCGCGGTAGGAGCAAGTATTCGCTACTGGTGGTGAAGTATTTACTCATACTGTTCTTGAGTACATTTTAATGCTATTTTATATTTTAACTCTACTATATTTTAGAGGGAAATTGCATGCCACACACTGTATCTACATAATAGTCTAGAAAGTAGTTCAAAACAGCTCCACCACAGCTAGCTTCAGTGTTAAAATACTGCTTACATACTATGAATCAATAACACACAAATATATACAATACTTTTGATATTTAGAGCACATTTTCCTGATGATATACAGGGTGTCCCCAAAGTTTGGACGCATAGGAAATCTCATTAACTATATATTTTTTTTTTTGCCTCTACAGAATAAATGTGGCTTTGTTGAAAGAAGAAAGAGTTGAACTGGTACTTCTCAGTGGAAGTGAAGGATGGACATATTGAAAGATAGGGTTAGCGTTAGGGGAGTGATTTTTTGGGGGGCTAGCATGAATTTTTGCCATGACCACTTCTTTAGTTTCGGCAGATACGTTTGGTCGTCCATGACACTGCCTGTTTCGTTAAACTTTTTAGCCACCTTCGCCACCGTGGAAAAGCCAAGTGGAATCCTCCTTGGATGACGTGCATTAACTCCATCTGCTATCCTTCCATATGTCCATCCTCCTGTCCACTGAGAAGTACCAGTTCAACTCTTTCTTCTTTCAACAAAGCCATATTTAGTCTGTGGGGGCAAAAGAAATAATAGGTAATGAGATTTCCTATGTTGTATTGCTATACTGAACTTGATAAAGGGTGCATTCTAGTACCCATTCTATCCTGTTTAGTGTTGCATATGATGTTCCAATACACAGTATGTCGAATGCAGTAGGAGAAAAATTCCAGCATCTAGTTGCATTCTGCAGTATGTCGACCAGCACGATTCACTGGTCAGAAGTGTTTCATGTCAGTAGAAAGAAGCTTTAGGCATCGAGAGCGGCCAGATAGCTGACAGTGCATTAAAGCGTGTTCTGAATCATATACCTTTTCTCTTTGCATCAGTTTTCGCGCCGCAGGCTGTGATGGACAGATGAGCTAGAGGGTGAAGTTCAAGGCACATTGTTATGATGAAGTAGTATGTCCCAGTTGTGTGCACATGCAACATACTCCATAAGGGAAGCTGCTGTACTGTAAGCAGAAAAACAAAGCATGTGATGTAGATTCCAGTGTTATATTGTTCTTATGTTAGTGCTTCCTGTAGCATATTATAGCAAGAACCGCAGTTTAACCCTAATGTTATTGAGGAGGACAGTTTATTTAAAGGTTGTTATTAAATAAAATGCTTATTATTTAATATGTATTTAATAATTAGTCATAATTTTTGACCACTTAGGGGAAGAAGAGCTTCACTGGCATCTAGCATATTGCCTGGTCATTGGATAAACCTAAATTGTAAGCAAACTCTTGCATATTGACAAGTCATAAATTATGTTTTGTGTTAAGCTTGAGTCATTAACAGGCCTGATAACAATTCAATTTATGGGAATTCATGCAAATATGTTACTCTGACTGACCTCTATTACATGAAACACAGTAGCAATCCTTTGTTAGTGCAACAATAGTGATAAATGTGAGTTTTATAGTCGAAAATATTTAGCAATAAATGTTGATTGTTTTTCAAACTGCAGTCTTTAGATCAACCACTTTTCACGTTTCCTTAATTTGACCAAACATGTATCATGTATTCATGAATTTGTATTCAGTGGATTTCAATGTATGTTAGTATTTTAAGCTCCAGGCAATTTGAAAGTTGTTGACATTTGCGTAGTGAGGATGAAACAGAGCCCCATAAGTCTCTCACTGTACGCAAAGCAAACATGGTTTTCACCGAACCTCCACTAAGCCGGTGTGAAATGTTGTTCAAATACCTGTCGACCCCATGTGTAATTAACACGATGTCTTGTTCTTCATGTACAGTATGAGCTGTGTGATGAAAGTAAAGGCTGACTGAATGCAACTCTCACACCTCTATCGCTCCAATCAGATGTTTTATGTTCCGTCTCCGTCACTTTTGAAGGATGTCACAAGGTCACTGTGCAGCAGACATGAAGTCATGACTCCATTTTATTTTCAATCCCATCTCCTTTGATTCTGTATTTTCTTGGTGATGGTGATCATGGTGGCGGCTCAGCTGCTGCAGAGCTTTCAAATGAGAGCGTCACCCTGTTGAAGTGACTGGTACATGCATTTTTTTGTGCAGACTTGATAGATAACACGACTGCATGTGCACGTATGTGAGGTTAGGGGTGTAGAGAATTAAATAACACTAGAGGAAGTTTATAAAGTTGGAAGATATACAAGTTTGTTACAATTCATTCTTGTAAATATTCTTAAATTTGTGTTCTTAGTATCTTGTGTTCTTCTGTTTTTCTTATTTATATTGTATATATAGTGTGCATATCTCTTTTTAATTTATACTTGTGTTTTCTTGCTTTTCTTACTGTCAGTTTTGCTGCTGTGGTGTTGCAGATGTTCCTTGGTGGAACTAATAAAGGATATTCTATTCTATTCTATTCTATTCTATTCTATTCTATTCTATTCTATTCTATTCTATTCTATTCTATTCTATTCTATTCTATTCTATTCTATTCTATTCTATTCTAAACAGTATATACAGAAAGATATAATAAGAATTCACAGAGCATTACATTATTTTGTTTGAGACTAATTCCTTTAACCCTATTCTGACCTTAAATCTATCCAGGCCTTCAGTTTCGATTTAAACAATTTACATTAAAGGTCTAGTCCATACGTTGTGACTGTGTGAACAGATTTATGTCTCTATAACATGAGTAATACAAGTACACAGGGAAAAGGCTGGTTATATATGGATTGCCATAAAGACAGAACACATTATTACTTCATGTGAAGTGATAAATACACCATGTTTTGCATTATCTTTATAACAGGTCTGCACACTTTTTGCTGCTAGAGTTTGATACAAAAACTGATATCAGGGTTATATTTCTTTTGCAATACCTTTGCAAATAGTAGTAAGTTAAATAATAGTGCGCTCTGTCACATGACATCAGCTGCTCCTCATTGCATGCAGCGTTATAGGATATTTTGGTGAATTTGAACAAATGTTAAACAAATTTCTGACCGTCAAGGTTTTGAGTTTCTGCTGTTCATTCACTCTTTCTTTCTTGTATTGGGGTATTTTGGAAAACATGCCTTTTTTTTGTTCTGTCCACGTGCAAACCTAGTTTTAAGTGACTAAAAATGGACCATGTGGAAAACTCCCGTCAAGTTGAAGATTTTCTGAAACTTGATTTCATTTAGGGCGGCACAGTGTCTCGGTGGTTAGCACTTTCACCTTGCAGCTAGAAGATCGCGTCTCCGCCTTGCCGGGATCTTTCTGCGTGGAGTTTGCATGTTCTCCGTGTGCATGCATGGGTTTTCTCTGGGTACTCCGACTTCCTCCCACAGTTCACAAACATGCTGAGGTTAATTGGTAACTGTACATTGTCCGTAGGTGTGAATGCTTTGTCTGTACATGTAGTCCTGCAATAGACTGGCGACCTGTCCAGGGTGTCCCCTACCTTTGTCTTAAGTCTACTGGGTTAGACTCCAGCCCCTTGCAATCCTTAGTAGGTGTATAGTTATGTATATCTCCTCTCTCTGCTGGTCTCCCACTTGAGTCCCTGAAATCAGTCTTTGTGTGGTATCACAAAGGACAAAAGATGGAGGAGGTTGCTGCATGTGTCCTGGATGAAGTCTTTTCTGCACGTGTCATAAAAGAGGCAGCTGGAATATAAAAACTTTGTTGGGAGCAGAACTCCAAATGTGCGTGTAATGATATATATCACTCTGTCATAATATGCGTCACTCTGTATCTGTGTAGTATTTTACGGTGTGCTACAGTTCTTTTATACTCCACAGCGTAAATAAAAAATAACAACATATGACATCCATACATTCCTGTCACATTGTACCATGTTGTGAATGGAAATTAAAGTGATTATGTAGCTCACTGTAAGTTATCATGGACTCTATTCTGCTCATGTGACAGATATCATAAAACACAGTGGTGCATTACGACAAAACAAAGGACAGACGATGCAGGTGCGCAACAAATTTTATTGCCGTTGCTTTAAAACAGCGGCTCTGAGGTGAGGATTTTGTGAAAGAACTGTTGCTTCGACTCCTCTTCAGTCACCTGGCCATCCTCTGCTCTCTACTCAACTGCATTCGTTTCCCTACTCAGCTCCTGCAGTACTTCTACTCCCAGCTCAGCAGGCAACACTTGCCAGATTGTGTTTGAGCATCATGCTGTAGCTTTCCAGTGTTCATTTTCCTGTCAGTATTTTCCCTGTTTTTTGACCGTGCAATCCTAGACTCTGCCCTGGCGTTTGCCTCTATGCTCTGTCTGCATACCTGCTTTTTACAAGCCTTTTTAGCTCAAGTTAATGCATATTTTTCTTTTGCTGGCTTGTTTCTGTGTCTTGCTTTAGGGTTCAGTCTGATACATGATAATTCCACGAAAGCAGGCCAGACAAACAAAAAGCAAAGGAGTTGTGCTTCATCACTGAGGACTGTGCCATTTATCTCAACAGCAGGAAATGATAAAGTAGTCCAAAATCTGTGTTTTTGTGCATAAAGTCTATAAAGTAGCTGGTATCTGTGTTAAAATCTAAAATAATTGACAGAAAGAATGAGTCACTGCAGGATGAATACATTCAGTATTAATCTAGCCATTGCGTAAGGTAAATATTTGATGTCTTTTAGGTCTTTGTAGGCAAAAAATCCTAGAAAACGATGTTTTTAAGAATAGATCAAGAGTCACCCTGGACCTTGAAGAAAGAAAACAGCCCCCACCTTACCAACAACTTATCAAAGAAGGAAGGACACTACAGAGGTTTATTGCCCACACTGTCTGACTCACAAGTAATCTAAAATCAAAGAAAGAACCACTGCAATAAACACTCGGCATTGTAGATGTTGCCGAAATAAAGAATGAACAACTAATAAAAAGCTCTCGTTTTATCATTTTTATTAAGCCAGTGAAAAATGAACAGATTACTTGTCAAGGCTTGATATGAATAATAAACTTTTAAATGGAGAGAGCATGATAATTAATTCTGCAGTGGTAGAAAAAGGTATTTGAAAGTCAAAGCCTGGCAGATATACTGCACTACAAGGGCATTTCTTTGTCTTAAAATTTGAAATAAGACCTTGAGAGTCTCTAATCATGAGCTGGGCACTGCTGCAGAGAAAGAAATAATGATCAAGACGGTGTACTGCTGTATTGCTGGGCTTATAGCAGCAGAATGGAGCAAGGAAAGAGACTGGGCTAAGAATTTCACTGATTTCTTTTTGACTGGGGGAATTGCCGGAGAACACCATTTGATATAATTGCCTCCATATGTGGAGGGGCTCTTGAGATATCTGTGGTGCTGGGTTCTTCTACCTCCATCAGATACCAGTGTCTAAAAAATCATTTCTGTTGAGCACAGAGACCCAGAACCTCATGCCTCTCCCAGCTCAAAGTATGTCATGCTGCCGTGGATAATAATGCTACCATGTGGACCTGGTTCTGGAAAAACACTTCCATATGTTGTGTGTGCATGCTTTCCTTTCAAGATTTATGAATGAATAAGCTTCAATCGCTCCTGAGTCGATGCAGCCGGTGACATGCTCATGTTTGGAATTTCCCAATGAAATCCATTTGCTCCTTTGCAGTGTGTTTGTTTGTGGTTTTGCCAAAGTACTTTCTTGTAGCTGTGCATATAGGAGAATGTAACTGATTCTGTTCCTCTTTTATGATTACCCCCAAATATGTGGTCACAATGTGACCTGCTTTTGATTGTTTACTGCTCCGAATGTAAAGACATGCACATGGGAATGCCCAAAGAAAGTCCTACTTCAAACAGGGTCATTTAATGGGCTCCTCTGTCACTTCTTCATGTCGTTTTTGTTTATTTCCTCTGCTACTGCTTCTATCGGCGACACACATTTGTTGACATGTGACGTTAATGTTTCAAATGTGGCAAATGTATGCATAGTGTGCACATTAATGTTAAACAAAATGTAAAGCACATATAAATAAACTGAAATGATTAAACTCCATACACTACTGTTCAAAAGTTTGGGGTTACCCAGACAATTTCATGTTTTCCATGAAAACTCTCAATGCGCCTCTGTACCCCATGTAGATATTCCATTAAAAATCAGCTGTTTAATGTTATCTTCATTAAAAAAAAAAAGAAATGCTTTTCTTCCAAAAATAAGGACATTTCTAAGTGACCCCAAACTTTTGAATGATAGTGTGTAGCATGCAGGACCAAGAATTCAAAGACGTACCGTTTACAATTTCTGTTTTTGCCTCAGAGGACATTGCCTTCCAAAACTGATGTAATCGATTTGTGTTAGTATTTCATCTTCAACTGTGCTGTGTTAATGATTGGTTAGGTTTGGCCATGGATCATAAAAGAGACCATTGTTTACTATTGGAAAATGGCAGTGCTGATGCTCATGTTTTTCTTAAGAGGAACGTGTCTGTAAGATATATGAGTGTAATCCATGTTGGTCTCCCAAAAATTACATTCCTATACAAATAAACTGGATTCTAATGATCTAAATTCTGGTTTTCCCACCAAATGTGATACTGTGACATAGAATGAAAGGCTTCAAGTTTGAAATAGTGACAAAGTCCAAATAAAAAGTTCAGAAATGAGGATTGCCAACACAAGACTTTGATACAAAAAACCACGGTCTCATGTGGAACCATCATTCTTTAGTTTTGTCTTCATTTGTTATTTACTTTTTGGTTTTCACTCACAGTTTGGCTTGGACATGTGGTTAGGTTTAGAAAAACAGCAATGTTTGGCTTAAAATACTTCTCAGGACATGTTTGAAGCTTTTCCTGCATTTTCTGGGTTGGAAAATAAATGCTAAAAAATCTAAATTGAAATAATGTAAATCAGCCGCCATTAAAAATCGCAGTTCCCCAGCTTATCAACAGCAAGTAATTTTTGCCCAAGAATACTCTGATCCACTTTAACGGTTTATCTGACATCCTTTTATGAGTCAAATCGATGAAAACTCTTCTTGTGAGTTTCTAAAATGATAACTGTAACTTTATGGCTACAAAAAAGACTCTTTATTCAACACAGACTATGGAATAAAGGACCTAACATCCACAAAAAAACATGCATGTATAGTAGAAAACACACAAGGCATATACTATCTATCACACATCGCAGATTTCTAACAGATCGGCAGCACTTTACTAATTTTGTGTTCTACTCCTTTTTTGAGCAATCCAGTCCAACGTTTAAAGGTCTAGTTTTTCCCTCGTGTGGATCCCCAAGAGGAGTCCATCAGTTTATTGAAAGCATAGCATAGCTTACTCTTCCATGTTCAGCCACATCTGAAAAAGAAGCCATTCGCTTCCTCTCTGACCTTTGTTATTGTGGCTTGACGTTGCTTTGCAGAGTCGCCCTGAACCTCTTGAGGGCAGTGCAAACAGCGAGCTCTGCAGAGGGATGGCCTGGGCCGTCACTAGCACACTCTCCGCTTTTCTCCAATTGACATTTCCCATCATGCCCACACAGCCTGCATCAGTATTCACAACCTGAGCGGAGGAGGCCACAGGGGAGAGGGGGGAAAAGTGAGAATGAAAAAGAAGACAACACAGTACAGGAATACAGTGGGACATTGAGCCTAGCTGGGTCATTTAACTCCCTATCTGTACTTTTCTTTATTCAGTCGCTGCTGTTATCTCTTGGCTGAGGTTTCCAGCTTTTCCATGAGCACAAAACATTAAATGTGAAAGACGGCTCATTGTATTAAACACAGAAGCGGGAGTCAAGACTTTAGGGTTAATAAAAAGAAAAAAGAAGAGGGAGAACGACAGACAGGAAGACACAGAAAGACGAAAACAAATAGGCAGAGATGAAGAAACAGAGATGTGGTTTGAATGCTTGAGCCCTGTCTTGGCTCAGGCTGGCCTCACAGCCCAAGGTCTCAGGAAGTGATTAACCCTCCTCAGATATCGCAGGATGATGTGTACGAGCACGTGCGTTACTGAGTGTGTTTGTGCGTGCGCATCAGGAGGGAAGCTGGTGGGAGTCGGTGTGGGCAGCCAATCTCGAAACCCTTCTCCCGAGGCTTCTCCCTAAAAGTGGGGTCATCACCTCCTGATCTTGAAATTGAATTCCAATGATGCTGGTTTCCCCCGTGTAAATCCTCTTCCCTCAGGGCCTCCCACCCACACACTGTGCAACAAGGCCAACTCTGCAGCTTCCATGCTCTTCTCAGTTTCATTTAAAATTCAATTCCAGCTAAATTGAACACTTTTTTTTTAGTTTGCTGGGATGTAAAAAGTTGCTAAATGTTTTACTTGATGCCTCCACTAACAGTCTGAGCAAGATCCAATTTATTTTTTTGATGATTTGTTAATGTAAATGGTTCTCTCATAGGCTATAATTCTCACCAGATGGAAAACCTAACCCGTCAGCCAATCAAATAACTTATTTGCAAGTCAATGTTCCTGGTAAAATTGTTTTGTTTTGCACAATAGCTCAACAGCAATTTAATTCAAGCTCAAAGGCAATTTAACAATTTCCGAGATGACACCAGCAGCGGCGGCCAGCACCTAATTTAGATTCCAGTTTTGGATTCGAACCAGCAACAGTGAATATTGAGGTGCTCTGCAGACAAAGCAGCACATTTGCTGGCAGTCATTCTCTTTGAGGGAGGGTGAGGCAGATGTTTGTTGGGTAAATCTGCCAGACGAGGGAACCCAGTCAGTGAAGCGAGTGAAAAAATGCGTACATCACTTTGGTGTTCACCACAGCCCCAAACACACCGGATGCCAAGCGTGAAGGACCACATGCCAGAACAAACACAACAAAGCAGATGCAACAGAAGTGTTCGCTCCAAGCAGCAGCCGCAAGCATACTTTGACCTATACCGAAAAATCTGCAGTGAACAGAGGAGGGAGGCCTAAATAGATGGATGTTGTTTTTTCCACATAAAAAAAGAAACCAACATTGCATGTGATTTCCACCAGCAACAAACCCCTTGTCTTGAAAATGATCCTGAACTAATTTGCATTTGCAATTATGTTTTGTGGGAAGAGCACTGCTGCCTGCAATTTAGTTCTTTGTTAAGATAACGAGATGTTCGCATGAATGTGTCTGCAAACTTATCACATCTAATGTAAAAGGTTTGTGTGTAAAAAAAATGCTCAACATGCACATCTGCCATATTTGCTAATGGCAGCCAAAGCATGATTAATGTTCGGGTCTGTTTTGGAAACCTAAAGCATTTGTTTGAGGTTATGGAGAGACTGTATTTGTGGTAAATTCTGAAGCAGCAAATAGAACACACTGGAAATACACACATTTTTTTTTTTTGCGTTTTGGTCATTTGACCACATGTAAATGCAGATTTAGGTAAATGGAGACAAAACCTTTGGAGAATTGCTTTTTGTAATGAAGATATTTTTAAAAATCTGCACACAATGCTGGTGTGTAGACTGAGTTGTTGGCTTGTGATGTCAGATCTTTTTACATGAGACAATTTTGTATAATGGCAGGCATGGCCAAAATAGTGCTGGTGCTATCCTTGTTAACAGAACTTTTTACATGATTATGTTTAAATGTGCAGTTACTCTTCCACTATACTGAAGAACTTATGATTCATCCATTCCTTGATATGTTGTTGTTGGTTAGTTTACCAAAACTGGTAATAGCTTTTTTCAGGTTTCTGATTGACCAGCATGTCTGCTGGGGGTTACATCGATGTCTATGGGTTTTAGTTATAGTAATCATTACAGCAAGTAGTAACTTTTTGTTACTCATCAAGAATATATTCATTAACAGTCATGTTTTTCATTACCTTACGTAAGTAAATCCAATATTTATGCTCTTGTAAACTCTTTTGAGAACAATATCAGGTTCTGAAGCTGCGAAACCCTCCAATTTGTTCACCAGCTAGTCACTAACATTGTCTGTCTATGGTTGTATGCTGGGTGGGTAGAATACAGTGTACTTTTTTAGAGAATACTGCCTACTGCATTTGGAAACAAGGATGAGAGAAGGAACTGAACCAAAACAATAAAGCAGAGAGATAGAAAGCCAAAACCCTCAGCTGAAAGATTCTCAAACGCTTCATCAAGCTCAGAACTGAAGAGTGTGGGGATAATTTCTATGCTGAGGCAGAAGTATGTTTGTTTGTCTGTCAGCATGATTATCTTGACCTAAACATAAAACTGGGTGAAGGTGTGGAACTTGGGCAAAGGAGGAACGCAAGTTTTGGCACAGATCTGCATCAGTTTCTTTAAAACTGTGAGATAGAACATTAGTCTTGGTGGAGAACTGAGCTCGCCAAGTCCTCATCTAGTTCCCTGTTGGTCCCTTGCTAAGATAACATATTTCACATTATTACCTATGGATCAACTGGTGATATAAACCACTGACTTGCTCAGCTTTAAAAACTGTATTTTGTGGTGTTACTTCAAGCTCCTTGAAAGTTTGGGTTAGTTAATGGAGTTTGATGGCTCATACTTATAGGCTATGTATGAAATATAAATGTAGCCATTGAATCTGATAAGTGAATCCAGTATGGAAGTTAAATTAACCTCCATTCTATTCAATAACCAGTAGGAGGTTGACTCCTCTGAGGTTCAGTTGTGTTAAAACTGGTGAGAAAATGACTCCACTTCTCACTAGATTTTGTTTCCTCAGTAAACACTTTCCTAATGAGTTTGTGGTCTCAATTACTAGTTTCAGATCTTCTTTATTGCAAGATGATATTAATTTTTTTACATTATGTTCCCATTTAAAGTAAAATAGACAATAATGCTATGTTTTCAATGTAGCTACCTTGTGACTGACAAGTTGCCATCGTATTGGTGTGTGTAGTATCCTTGAGTTCTCCCTCATTTTTCCAAAAAACTAAGATGGGGACAGACAAACTAACAAAAGGCCAAACTCTAGGCCTAAAAATAGTGGTCCACAAACCAATTCAATTCATTTTTATTTCTATAGAGGGCACATGACATTGTAAGATCAAGACCTACAATATTATATTGTGGAGAGAAACCCAACCAATCCAATGATTCCCTTTTCTGTCACTGTGACTATCTCCAACTTTTATTTACAGTCTGTATTTAAACTGTAGTCTGTGCTCCATGTAAACACAAACACAAAGAAACACTAAAAATGTCTGTGATCTAGTCTGTGTTCTCTGTCTAATATTTTTTTTTGAATGGCACTTAATTCTATCCCTCAGTCAGTCCAAAACTAACCCAAAACCCTTTACACCCTTGTGGTAAAAGCAATAACTATGACTGCATGACACCTTACCTTGTATTTTTTGATCTTGGTCGAGAAATTGATTTTGAAAGTGTCACATAAAGGCCTACAGTACACCCCAGCTTGGCTTAATCTTGTAAATATCAGTTACTGCTGCTGTCTGAAAGCTCTTTCGACTTGAACTTTAAAGCTAAAGGGACTAGCTGTTTGTTTTCAAAGAGATGTGGCTTTCTTCTTGACACTCAATATTCCCTCTTGGATTTAATTGAGTCGTGGCTGAGCACAAGCAGTAGCAGTGAGGTCTGATGCAAGAGTTCACATCATTACACCACTGCGCTCAAAAAGGCGAGCCAAAGGCTTAACAAGAGATTTTTACTTCACCTTTGACATTTAGCATGTCAATGAACCGCTCAGTAACTCTCCCCTCTCTGCAGCTCCTCTCCTTATTACCCTGTTTGGCAGGAGAGCACAGTGCTCTTCCACTCTTTCCCTTTCTCTATCTCATAATCTTTCTGCCTTTCACTGCCTCTTCCGCCCTCCCCGCATTCCCTCTCGCTCTTTCTCTCTCCAGCAACACAACCATTTTACTCTGCAAATGACTGCACCTGAAGTCAAGTGGAAAGCAGAAGGTCTGCTCTCGAATTTGCACCACTCGGGCTCCGTCTGCAGAGTCGGTAGTGCTTTACTCTTCCCCCCGCAGGGTCAGTATCCTAGGGGCTACGAGGCTCAGCCCTATTCTGTTCCAACCTGGATAAAGTATGCTCACTGTCAGCACTTTCTCCAGCAGCCTGGCACTCTGTTTATTTTTGCAAGACACAGAGCTGAATAGACTTTAATAAATACCCTGGCCTGAGAGTCAGGGAGCCATCTGAGCTTGTCACAACTTGTAACTTAGCTGGTGCACCAGTTCAGACCTGCGATTGGGTGTTCACTTAACGGATGAGTGAGTGCACAACTCTCTCATCCAAGCCCTTTGGAAATTGCACCGGTCAGGACGCTGCAGGGGAATCACTGCTGCGTGCATTTACTGAGCTTCACATGCACTCCAAACAGACACGCATCCACCTCTGCAGCGTCCACATGAGGCATTTTACATAGCACAGTGTCATGTGATTGGAAATCAATCAAGCAATACACGGAGTGCTACACTACAACTGTAATTTGTTGCAAGTCAAATCCTGCAATCCTAAAACCCATTTCCTGAGGATTTATCTGTCTAAATATAGCTGGGTCACATCCTGCTGTAGTTTGTATAGATCCAGACTTACCTGTAGAAAGGAGGGCAAAAGAAAAAAAATATTAACAGAAGTAGAACAGACAGAAAAAGATGAAAGATGAGAAGCAGTATCAATTTCCTGCTATGAAACAAACAGTTTTTTCCACAAGACAAAGAAACAGTGCACACTGGGCTGTCAGTGTATGATTTGTTTGTTCATTCGGTCTGAACATAGAATCTGATGTGATGAAAAAACTGTATTAGCGTTTTAAAGGAAAAGTTACATGTTTTGGGATATTCTCATATTTGCTTCCTTCAAGGTAGTGAAGAAGAACAATACCACTGTCATGTCTACATGATAAATGTCTTACTGCGAGCAGCACAGCCTGGAAGTGGTGAGAAACATCTAGTCTGGTCTGTCGAGCTCTACTTCTGCTCCATAATGTATTTTATATGTTTTAGAGCATCGCATTAGAAAAAGTTAATGGAAATGGCAATGTTTGAAAGGTTTTTATGCTCCCTTGAAGCATTTTTTAACTTTTTCGACAGGAGTTATTGAGCTTAATAGAAGGAATAGTTCTGATGCAGCATTTAACCACGTCTGATCAGCTGTTTTTGCTTCCAGAGACTGGGCATTATGAAATATAATCGATTCCAGCTGACAGTACAAAATAGTTTGATGACTGAAAGCAGTTCCTGAATACTTCTCCATTGTTTCTTTTCCTTCTTGGAGGCTTATAGTGGTTGGTAAACAGTTGGTTTTGCTTCTGTTCTGTTTATGACAGCCATGCTTGACCACCACCTTCTGATGAAACTACGCTGCCGGGTTTATTTGGTCCGAAGTAGTGAATGCAAACATGCCTCATTTGCATTTTGTTGTTTTCAATTTTGGCAACATTTCAAACGTTTGCTTCAAATTTGCTTTACAATTATATGTAACAACATGGATGAATGGAGCTGCATCCACCTGCCAGAACATCACTTAAAATCAACATAAATTTGCAAATATCAATATGCCATTGTATGTTTAGACATATTCAGACATAAAATGGAGAGTTGTTGTTTGTAGACTTGAATATCAGCTGAGTTGACAGGCTATATGCATGAGAAAGGGGATAACTACAATAAATGTTCCCAGAATGTCAAAGTATTATGTTATTTTTGTCTAATCTGTAAACAGAACATTGCTGGCCAGTTACAGTAGATTCTCCATTTGTCATCGTCTCAGTACCGGGCCTAAAGATCTTGATGATCACTGTGATGGTTGTTGCATTAGTTTTATAGGTGTTACACAGCATAATTAATGTTTAGTACGTGCTGTAATAGCGGCTGCAAAATTCTGAGAAATTGAAATCGGTTTTTCAGTCTTTTATTGCCATTTGAAAATCAATGTTGACCGGGTGCACCTCATTATATTCACTGGTTGTGCTCTTTGCTAATCATTGCAAATTATTGGACTGACGAGAGCAACACTGATTTTTTTTTTTTTTTTTTTTTTAGCAATAACTGATGTTTTATGAAGATAAAAGCAAAGTTATGCATAAAACAGTAGTCTGCAAAAGTGAATAATGTTGGAATACAGATAATGAGCAAGGGTTTCAGGGTGTGCAGACACGAAGTTAATGAAAAAAATGGAGAATAAAAGTGCAGCTCAATGCCTTTTAAATATGAAACAACATTAAGTAAAGGGGATATGGCTATTTAGTTCAGCATCCAATATGCCTATCATTTCAAGTCAAGCTCTGTTGCTGCTATTGACTTCTCTTTTTCTTGTCAGTGGGTTTCAGGGTTTAAGTCGGAGTTGCCGAAAATTCCACAGTGGTTTCATCCGGTGTTAATCTTTAGAGATTTGCATTAGTGTCCAGAGACACCTTTGATCTTTCTAAAGACTTTGATTGGATGTGTGAACAAGGGGGCCACTTTCCCATCGTGGATCTGCTGGATTAAAGGAGGGAAGGGGGGGTTATTTATAATTTTGGAAGTTGTTTTCAGGTCAGTGCAGGCTTTCAGAAGCAATCAGACAAACACATTTCAGTGGCGGTGGCGCAGAGACAGAGGAAGGGGGCGGGCGCCCGGGTACGATTTCAAACTCAGTGAACTTATGACGACAAAGCTCCCTGTTTCGGTGGTTTGTCTCTGTAAACTGTGGTAGGATGAATGAAAGTCAGAGAGCACTGGGATATCACTGGCAGGAGTAGGGGAAAAACCCCGACAGTGTGACGTATTTTACATAAATCAATGTCTAAAAACCCGTGAACAGCTGAGATCTTCACCTAAAAACATGTAGCAATGTTATCATTGTCAAAAAATAGCTCTCGGGATGATATTTTTGACTGCAGTCCACATGTTGAAACCATGGATTTTCAACCACTGCGGTGTGAAAGCTATCCTTGAGAGCAGTCATTAACAGCAGAGCCTCTTTGCTGACTCAAATCCATCGGGCTTCACTGACAGCTGGTCTCTGCTCCCCCTCCATCCATGCTTCACCTTTCAGGAGAAATCAGACCTCATAAACATCGTCTCACTGATGCCTGAAACAAGTTTCCATGCCACATTAATGTGCGCAGCAGCGAGAGCGAGTCTCTCGTCGAACAGCTGCCACCCCTGCCTGCCTGGCAGCAGCGCCGGGTTGGATTTGCCATTAATTTGTCGCACCTGACAGCCGACTCTGCTGGGTACCCTCCGTCTACACCACTTTGCTGCTTTGTGCCTGGGAGGGACATATCTTGCCCTTGTGAGAATAAGCCTGAAATATGGTTAGGGAAGAGAATGGTACAAAATATGAGCCCCAGGCTGTCACATTTCATGTGTATCTAGGCCAGGCCACATGCTTTGGTACAAAGTCCATGCAGTAGACCGGCTACAACAGAACTGGGACTACTGACATCACCACCTTAGCCAAGTTTAAATCTGTACTAAGACCAGATCCAAGTAACCTGAAGTTTATATTTGGTCCAAAGAGGATTCAACTATGTGGTTGTCTCATATTTGGGCCATTGTGGTATTGCATTGGTTTTGTTATCAGCTTTAACCCTTTGATGCGCAGCGTGGGTCAGGAGATACCCATTTTCCATTGAATTTGGGTCAGTTTTGACCCATGTTGTGCATCAAAGGGTTAAAATTACTCATCTTTGTTCCTAGAGCCCAAGATGATGTCTTCAGATGACAATTTCTGTCTGACCAATACTTCAGGACCTGAAAATGATCTATTTGCTTTGACAAAATTAACAGAATACCAAACTGTCACATTTGGGAAGCTGAAGCCAGAGGATGTTCTGTGCTCAGGAAATCACTCAAAAGATCCTGGGAAATTTTCCATTGACTGAGTAGACAAATAATCCTTTCAGTTCTTCTCAAGCTACCTACATTCTCTATTTTTAAATATTCAGGATGTGAGCAACTGGAGACTGAGACAAGCTCATGGTGCCAGAGGGAATGACTGGATCAAATCTGGCCAACATTTGGCTTGACATGATTGATGCGTATTTACTGAATAGACGAAAAAAATCTGCTGTAGTCTCTTATTTTGTTCTGTGTTGGTTCTTCTTCACTCTCTATCAAAAAAAAAATATAAAAAACAAGAAACCAGAACCTTGAGTTCATTATTCAGCTACTCATCCCAAATGAGAAAACTGAATGAACACTGTCAAAAACAGCAGTTTCCCGTTTTATTGTGTCATCTATCTTTATGTAAACTGCTGGATATGTTTTTTGGAGCAAATGTTTTAATGCCTTGTAAAGGACAACAGAATTTACTTTGACTGTGATGCATCGAGCGACTTCAGGCTAATCCGTTAGCTCAGCATAGGCAGTAATATACCACGACGTATATCATTACCTGGAATGACATGAATCATCTTTCAAATTTGAAATTTCTCCGCTCGCTAACATTAAGATCCGTCTCAGGTCACTGCGAACACACGGAGACAAACACAAAGGCACGGAGGAAAAGATAAAAGCTGAAGAAGATGTTATTGAGAAAAATCATGCCGTGGTCCATTTTCTTCATTAACGAATGGATGTATTTCATTATTGATGAGGTTGACATTCACCCCAGTAATGGAACCAGTGGTGAGTTTGCAAAAGTTAAAAGCAGAATGCGACTAATAGTGTTGAACGCTTAAAATCAATGGCATTGTCCCATCAAGCGAAGCACTTAACCCCACCCTCTGATGTATGGTCATACTGTAACACGATTACCATAATCATTATGCACGAAATCTACAAACAAACATTACAGCGCACATCAGCAGCCAAAGCAAGAGCACACAGTGGCCTTGGCTTGCAAATGGACAATAACATTTGACAAAGGGCTGCAATAAATGAGCTGTGAAGGCCGGGCCTCTCACCTGTCAACATGTGACACTTAAAACAGTAATTTGTTCCCCCCGGGGGCTGTACTTTTCAAGGTATTGGATTTCCCTCTGGATCCAAGATTATTCAACTATCACCTAGACAGAAGCAATACCTTTAAAAGACAGCTTAATGTCAAGGCAGAAACCACACTCTTGGGCTCGACACGGTGAAAGCAAATTTATTAAGCCACGGTTTCTACGCAAGAGTCAAATTAGTCTTTTTTTGTGCTTACACAAGGCCCTCATATGTGAGGATTTGTCAGAGTGTAATAAAGATCTAGCCCCAGATAGCCAGTGAATAACATTTCATAGCTGTCATCATCATATGGCTCATAATGCCTTAATCTTTTATGCATATTTTCCTTTAAAACAACATAACGTCCATGAACAGGCCCTCCTTTGTTGTCCGTGAATGTCAACATCCCTGTTATCCCATCAGCTCCCTCTGCCTGAAACCTTAAACCGCCAAACACCTGTTCTTTTGTGTGAGCTGGCATTTTACAGCAGGGTTTCTCAGACGTGCAGTGGAGCCTCTCTCCTCGCTCTTTCTCCCTCAGCCCTCTCATTTGGTTCATCTCACTCCCTCTCTCTCGACTTTCCTTTTACATGTCGTCACCCCTCCTCCCCCCCACCCTCACTCACACTGTCCCCCTTTGCTTTTACTTGCTATTGTCATTTCTCTCTCTCTCTACCTTCTGTCTCTCCTGCTCCATTTACCACCATCATCTCTCTTCTCTTCCCATCTCTTTTGACCCTCTTTTTTCCCCTTCAGTACCCTTTACTTGCTTACTCCCCTCATCTCCTGTATTAGTGGTCCTTCTTCTTTCTCTTCAAATCATCAGTACCCTCGTCTGTTTTTTTTTGGCCTTCCTCTCTGCCACTCTCATCATCATCTCATTTAGTCATCTCTCTTTGTTGCTCCATGGCTGCCTCCTCCTTCCCCTTCATGTCTTTGTTATTGTAGCTTCCTCTTCCAATCTGTCTTCTACTCTTTTTGTGCTTTTCATTTTTACTACAAAACCTAAAGTACTCACTCAACATCGTATTCCAAAATCATGGTCACTGCACTAATATTCAGCAGTAATAGCCTCTTGGTTTCTCAAGGCTTTCTGCCAGATTTTGGAAACTGACTGCTGTGATTGTCTCTGATTCAACCAAAAAAGCATAATAGAGGCTGGCCACTGATGTTAGGAGATAAGGTCTGGCTTCCAGTCATCATTTTGGTTCATCCCAAGGTGTCAGAGTGGGGTTGAGGTCATCCAAACTTAGATAACCATTTCTTTATTGTTAAAACATAAAACAACTGTTCAATAAGCTGGAAGAATGCTACTGATGAAAATGTAATTCAGGCTGTAACATGAAGATTTCTGTAATTCGGAGCCCAAATGCTTCCACAAGTAGTGGACTATACCTCCAGATCAATGTGGGCACTTTAGTTCACATATTTTTGCTTTTTTAGAACTCACATCCAAACCCATCTCTGGTTTTGTTTCGCAATAAAAGCACTTTGTTGGACTTTAGAGAAGGACCGTGGTTTCACCTAGATGCCAATAAACACATAACTTTCTGTATTAAACTAGACCACGATCTGTCCCTAACCTTTACCAAGCGCTGTCATCACCTAAATGGAACAAAAAAACATTTAACAATGCGATGTGAATAGATGTTCTTCAGGATTAGATGTTCTGGTGGAAAGCAAATGCAATGCTGATGCTGTCAGTATCAGAGAATTAACACTTGATATGCTAACTAACAATGGTTACTTAACAGAAATCCTAATCAGGATGGTACATTTGCTTCAACACGTGAGATGTGAGAAATTAATCTTATATAAATGGAATTTCCATCATATTGTTTTGTTTTATGCAGTATATACACTGCGGGCCAGAAGTTTGGAAGCAAGAGGTCAAATGTGTACAAAAAAGGTCATAGTTTCATTGGTATACTTTGCAACAAAACAAGCATGATTATTGTATAAAGAGTGACTCATCAGAATAGATTTGTACTATTATTATCAGGTATTTATATCTGTAGTCTTGTTTGTTTACTGAGCTGTTTCCTTCTAGTTATTTCTGTGGTAGTTATAAAGATTTGTGATTTCCTGAGATTTTTGTCAGCAAACTCCCATAAGCCAAAGAACTAAAGTGAATAATTACAAACTGTGATTTTATTTTATTTTTTTAAACTTTTGTGCTGAAGTTGTGACTCTTGTAAATCTTTTCGACTCTAAAACTAAGCCCTTCTTTTCTTTTGTTAAGGTTTATTCAGCATTTGCCTGCTAACATCAACGTATACCTGAAGATAAATTTAGGAAAATGGTACATATCAATGAAAGCAAAGTCTGATCATGCAGTAAATGCATCCCAAAACCCATAGAATTCATATTGGTTTTTAAGAAAGGCATTGGGAACATGAACTTGAAGTTGCTTTCAAATGTTGTTGCTGCTTGTAACAGATTGTTTGTGGTTTGGAATTTAGCTTCACTCCAGAACTTAGACCTAACAGCCCTATTATAGTGTTTAGTGATCTCTTACAGTCATAGAGCTCTGCTGAAGTCTTCCGCTGGTGAATCTCAAGTATTATTTTACTTTGTTACTAAGTCCATATAGTGTGTTTAACCCTCATGTTGTCCTGTGGGTCAAGTTGACCCGTTTTAAAGTTTGAAAATGTGGGGAAAAAAAATGTTTTCACAGTGAAACTTCTGGTCATTTTCAACATTTTGGGGATTTTTTTTAGCATTTTTTTGGTAGAAAAAGAACCTGTAAAAAAAAATAATTTTTCTTTAAGAACATTCACAAAAAATCAACCAGAATTGGTTGATTTTTTTTTGTGTGAATGTTCTTAAAGAAAACATAAGAAGTTTTACTGATATATTTACTCATTTTTTGGAAGATTTTTAACTCATTTTATGAAAATATTTACAAGAATTTTCTTGCCAAATTTGGTGGATTTTTTTAAAAATAAAACTTTTAAGGGAAACTTTTAAGGAATTATTGGAATTTTCTGAAGTTTTTGCAAATATTCAGAAATTTGGGGAATTTTTTTGCTTAATTTTTTTTTTTTTTTCAGACGAGGAAACAATATTTTTTGGTGCCCATAAATGAGGACAACAGGAGGGTTAATATGCTAGAAGGCACACCATGAGTGAAATAATCAGTCAGTACTATGGCTGAGTAAGTGCTCACACTGAAGCTGCAACATAACGACGATATTGTCAAAAACACAGATTCAGACTACAAAATCCAAATATGTAACTTTGATGTACTGAGATGAGTTTTCAATCAATGACTGGCGAGGAAGTTATTTCTGATGCAAACAGAACATTTCTCAGTTTTGCTGCACCTCAAAACCTTTCTACCACTAAAAGCTTTCTTTTTTCTTTTCTATTATTTAGTACAGCTCAGCTTTAACATTGTCATTGCCTTCATATACCTGTCTTTGCTATCTTTGAATAAATAATTTACCTTGTGTCACAGCAACTGTTTTCTCTTATCTATTCATCTTTTTCCCCCTCATTTTTTGCGGTGTTGTGTGTATTTTTTTGTATTTTTTGTCACACTTGTCACCATTGAACAGCTATTGGAAATGCAGAAGTGCTATTTCTACAAAAACACAGACAATGGGTTCTCCTGTGGTTTGTGCAAAAGCAGCACACCTTCACCGTGTGATGGAGGAAAAGAATGATTTTCACCTTGCCGTGCTTTGCTTTGGAAACAACCTTCACACTGTACCAGCATGGCTTTGGTGGTTGCGGTTGCTCGCAGGTCAGCATGCTTTGAGTATCCATACTCAGATGGAAAAACAGCAATGACATACCTCTGTTTCTCTTCAACCTTCAGCTTTTTCCCTCGTTATCACCTCAGCTCTCTCCTCTGATTCTAACATCACCTTTGTTCACTCCCTTTCTTTGCCTCTCCAGCAATATGACGATCTTGTCTTTCTCTGGGTGCCTCTTTCTGGCACTCACACTTCATGTCTACCCACTACTCTCTTTTTCTGCCGCTCTCCAACAAGCCTTCATTCGGCTTGTATGGAAGATGAGGCAAAAGAAAGAAAAAACCCTCTAACCCTTCCCTCATCTCCTTTCTTTTTTGAAAGCTAGCCTTTGTGGAGCTGCCGGGAGCAGCTCCAGTGTCTCCAACCGCAGCCAGGGCTCTTTTCATCGGGAGAGGTTTGAAATCTAACTGACCCTATTCATGCACTGCCAGGCCTTTGCTTGTGCTCATGCTACATAATACGAGGCAATGCAGCGACTGGGGAATGTGAGTTATTCAGTGAAGGGGGAGACAACAGCAGAAGAGCGCAGAGGGAGTCCCGATCAAACCAACAGGAGGCAATTTAAAATGTTAAATTGTACAAGCACTCTATAGGACTTCTTTTCCATTTAGGAAATGTCATTAGCTTGGGGTCAGCGTCCAGTAACTGTACAATATTGGAGTCTGGAGGTTTAGGTTTGACCTCGCTTCCAATTTAAAGTTCAAAAATGACACTTTGGTGTTTTTTTTTCTTTTCATTTTGGCCTCAACTTGTTCATTAGCCATGCTGTGGCCTTTTTGTTCTGCTCTTCCCAGAGATTCCCTGTCAGTCAAACAGCGGAGTGCCTCTCACAGTGGATTTGCTCTTGATAAAAATGGATTTTCCATAGATGACGCTTTTCTTTTTCTGCTGGCGGTGACCACTGCCTTATGCTAACTCCTGAGCAGTTCTAGCGTTTATGTGGTATCTCAAACAAATATTGCACCACTTCAAAAGATAACTAAAAGTGCACCGCAATCCTTCCCACTTCCCACACGGTTTTATTGCAAGACAAACTTGCTCAACTCCACTAAACCTGACAAGTTTCACTGTTGAAGCACCCCTCACATTCAGAGCCTTGGCCCCTCTCCTCTCCACTATCCTCTTTATTTGCCTGATTTTCTGTGTGCTACAGTGTTGACAGCAGCTACAGACATGTGAGACAAACTCTAGATTATTGTAGGTGTTAGATTTTGTACTTTTCTGAGCAGTTCTCTTTAATGTTGGCACAAAACCGCTGTTCAAAGTGCTGAAAGTCATGTGATGAAAGCAAAACTGTAGTGTAACCCTAACGTCAGACAGAAGCATATTGGGTGAGACTGCAAAATATATGGTTTGAGTTGGGCAACAGAAAAGCATTTAGGATTGAATGAAGGGGGAAGATTGGTATTAAAGGTGAATGCTACCTGCAGGTATGTTAAAGGATGTGATCTTTAGTCTCCTGCATAGACACTGACTAGACTACATGAAGCTGCACTATTTAATGATGTGAGTCTTGTCATGACGAATCATGCAATATAAATGTAATTCCTAGCATACTGTGCTGGATCTAAGCAGGGAAATGCTATCCTGCACTTCACTGATTGCCATTCAGATATTACTGCTGAAAAAACCAATCAGTGCAAAGGTTTTGTTTTTCAAGCAGGTGCTTTAGGCAGCTTTCAGCTCAACAAACAGGGAGCAGATTGGATCATTTTGTTGACATAGAGTCTGTTACATACATGCCTTTATTCAGTACTTAAAAACTTCTTGTGTAAACATCAGAGAGCTGTTTTTGATGGCTTTAATATAAGGAGAAACACTCTGCCTATATTAACTTGAATGTTACACTCAGAGATGATGCTACCCTAAAATCCTCACTGAATAATTCCCTTTAGATCTGGCATCTTCAGTAAATTCACAGGTGCCTTTGAGACAGACAATAGCAATTCAGTTATGCTGTATATTTATGCTAGTTGAAAATAAGGCTTCTTGTCAGGAATCTTGTTTTACATACTTTCACAACTTCAGATGATGGTGATAGCCAGTAAAACTGAACGTTTACTGCTTCATATTATGGACTATGCTCATATTCACACTCCAAGCATTTCTGTCATTATATTTTAAAATATGAAGAAATACTTTTGAAATTGTCAGAAAGACAAACTTAAAAAGTGGTGAAAGAAACTTTTGGAACTATCATTTCATGTGGAAAGTCTGTATTTGCAGAAGAGCAAGAGTGAAGGCATGAGAGCTTCTGGTGTTTCCTAGAAACCCAAGTGAAGGAGAGTGTGTTGATACAGAGATGTTTAATTTTCATAATGTATTAGCTCGCATTTATTAAAGGTTTCTTATTTTACTGTGCAGTCAAGTGCTTGGAGTTTTATGCACAGGGATAAAAGAAATCATTTTTATCTTTTGTAATCACTGGCACTTTGTATTTGTGTCAAAGCCAGTTCTATAAAGCTGAAGTTTTATTGGATTCATTCTCTAGAGGCTTCAGGTCTCAGCACTCAGCTGTGTTGGTTGCTGCCTGAAGTGCTTTCGCACCTATAGTGTTTGCAGGTTGAATCATCTTGGTGTAAATAAAACTGTGGTTAATTAATTTCGTGTGGATCACATAATAATTGCTGGTCTCCATTCCTACCTTGCAACTGTCATAAAACAAGTCTGAGTCTACCCTGTTGGGACTTATTTGAAGGGAAGCAGCTTCTCAGTAGTACCTAACATTTGCCATGACTTCACTTGCAATATAAGATGTAGCATTTGTGTTTCCTGCAAAACAGCAGTAGTAGCATGTAGCTAGCAGGTTGTCCATTTAAGATTGAGCAGAGTGTGTATTGCTTTAAACATCCTGCATCTCCACGTCAGCATTTCTTTACAGTTGAGTGAAGAGTCTTAAAATTCATTCAGGTGTTTAAATAGGCCAAGTGAATGTGTCTGTTTTATTTTTTTGACAGTAAGAAGGTGTAGGTAGCTCGTCTGTTTGGATTGGAGCATCAGTTTGTGCATCAACACCCTTGTGTGCTTCAGTTCAGGTCACTTACATGCAGTTTATTTATTGATGGTGACAGGTTGCATTGAGATGCATGCAGACATCTCTAGCCTCTCCTAATAATTTACCACTTTGTTCTCCAATGGCCATACTTGTGAAAATCAATTTGATTCAAGATTCTCTAATGTGAGAACTTTTTGCTTTGGAAAATCAGCAACTGAACGTCTTTTTGATTGTTGGGAAAAAAACATTACAAGCCTTAGGCTGTAGGAAACTGCAGAGTATTTTCACCATTTGAGATTCATTTTGTCAGCTTAATTATAATGAATCATGTGTAAAAATGAAAACTAAAAATAAATATTAGATGCAACCCATCTGCTTCAATATTTCCAGGATATTT
This sequence comes from Amphiprion ocellaris, assembly GCF_022539595.1. Lineage (NCBI taxonomy): Eukaryota > Metazoa > Chordata > Actinopteri > Pomacentridae > Amphiprion > Amphiprion ocellaris. The sequence goes on along the minus strand of NC_072778.1, from coordinate 7,350,629 downwards.
TGGGGTATCTGTAGCTTAAATGGCTGATTGGTGGTTAGAAAATAATAGCAATAGAAGCTTTATTTGCACATTTGAAAACATAAATGCTGTTAGATAAATTAATAATTACAACAAAGATCGTCTGCTAAGAAAAAAGACTGAAAAAAAGTGTTCCACAGCTGTGCCACTTGGAAAGCTATTTTGTTGTTATGTTTCTCAAAAGATGTATTTTGATAGAATCCTCCTAAAGTTGTTGCTGAGATCAAACCTGTGATCTTTCTGTTAACAGATGGGTCTCTCTCACCACGAGGCCACACTGAGTAGATGTGCAAAATGTGCTTGTGTCAATACAGACAAGCCTAATGGTCTGTGTGTTTAAACTCCTCAATGGGACGGCACTGGGGCTTTGGCGGGTTATAATGGGAACACCAATGTGTGAAATATGTTATGCAAAGAAAGCAGGCAAGTGATGTAGCAAAGGGCCACCGTTTGGCACTAAGTCGAGAGAGTCAGCAATAAATGAGGACCAAAGTAAACAAGCCGCTGACATTCAGTTTTGGCTGCCACACCACAAGCAAGAGACGCCTTCCAAAGTTGGCCGAGTGAGATAAATGGAGGGCAGAGCGTTCCATCTGACAAAGCAGGAGGAAGACCTCTGAAGAGCTCTCTATTCACTATGTGGAGCTGTACACATAGGAACCAAGAGTAAGAGTAGCTAAGTTACAGATAATCTCCTCAGCTAAAGCTAAGTTTGGATCTGAATCTTCTAAGTTTTAGAAATATTGAAAGAGAAAGATGTAAGAAAAAAAATTCTGCAGAACTGCTGCTTGTTGATTTATATATGAAAATTCATGATATATTCACACATTAGGAGTTTAGCTTGAAAGCTCTATCTCTGAAAGCTAAATTACAATGGAATGTAGTCTCTCCTTTGCTTATTTTCTTTGAAGATTATTTTTTTAGTCTACCAAGAAGAGTAAAATACACTGTACCTCTTTGTACAAGTAATTCTGTACAATCTAAAAAACATGTCTTTAACCTCCTAAGACCCAAGCTTTGGTTGGGCTTACATTTTGGATTTCTTCTAGTTATATGGTATATGGAGTAACCAGGAAATATAATAATCAGATACTATAGAATCTCTGATTATTGTATTTATTATATTTCATTATATTTATATTGTGTTTATATGATCAATCCACCAAGGAGGCGGATCCTCGGCTGAGTTATGTTACGATCGGCATTGGTTTTTCTCTGTCTGTTTGTCTGTTAGCAACATTACTCAAAAATGGATCAGTGAATTTAGATGAAATTTCCAGGAAAGGTCAGAAATGACACAAGGACCAAGTTATTAGAATTTGGCAGTGATGCGACTTATAGCCTGGATCCATTTTTTTTTTTTAAAGATTTCAGCCGCCGGAAATCATACAATGACTGAGCAGCTTTGGCGGAATACTGCGCTCGCTGAGTGCTTTTCTAGTATTTATATTACTATTACCATCATCGTCATCATCATCATGATGAACAATACGCTCTTTTTGAAAAATTTTTTTAAAAAGACGTCCACATATGCGGACGCCGGGTCTTAGGAGGCTACAGGCTTAACATGTAGGCACACACTTTTGTGACTGTCTGAAATGTGTCTGCCACTGTTTTCTGCTTACCCAGTCACAAGTGATTTCTGTTCTGTAATCACAAGTTCAGGGATCACACTGATGCAACTGGCTGAAGGCAAACGGAGCCATTTCTCCCACCAGGCTCACATGTGTTTTGACTGTCTTGACTGCCTTGAACTTAAACGTCTGTTGCTTTTAAATGATAACAAATTGACTAAATGTTACTCAGGCAATAACGTAATGAATTTAAATCAGACACGGACCTTTGAGCAACATACACCATATATGACATCTGACCCTGCATGCTAAATGTAATGAATAACAAGCAGAGAGGGAAGGAGTGTGTGTCCAGAGGTCTTAATCTTAATAGGGTGTTCTGTATACATAGTTTGTAATATACAGCATGCACGCTTGGATAAAAACATTATAAAAACACCATAAATATGAAACTGGAAACTGAAAATGTTAATAAAGAAATATACAAGATCTGGAACAAATGCAGCTTTGATATTCTGTAAAAAATGCTTAACTATATTATGTTCAGTGGGAGTTCTAGCGGAGCTTGAATATGAGTCATTACTCTAAGAGCCCATTCATTTGTGCCCTTTTTTCCCCTTTATTCTTTCAGACAAATGCCATTGTCTATAAAAGCAGAAATATGAACAGCAAGTAGTGTGGAAATCACAAATTATGAATAAGCATGTAAAAGGTGAGGTGTTTGAAAATCCCATAACTGCTAATAAAACGATGGGCTTGCTGTATTTTATTTATTTATTTATTTATTTATTTGCTGATAATCACACTGGTGGCATTAATTGACATGGTGACATAATTAAAAATCCAATTAATCATGCAGCCCCTGTCAGGAAAAATGTAAAAACTGCAGGCTGACCTTAAAAATGCAATTTGCTCTCTGCCCATCACCATTAAGGAAGAAAAAATCTATTTATATAAATATTTCTCCTCGTTCAAATTAATTAGAGAGGTAAATTGTTTGTGCCCCGAGACAAACATGCACATACATTTGAGGTTGAGTGGTTTGTGGCCTACCAGTCAATTCAATTATAATTATTATCATTATCATTATCATTTAGTGATTAGGTTATTACTGCACTTGAATGTAGTTTGATGCTGGTGATTGAACAAGAGCTTAAGGATAAATACTGAGAGCAATTCACTTCTTTTCATGATAACTTTGTCGCGTAATTTAATTGTAATCATCAAAATCAAGCTCAGCATAATTGAAACACCTCTTTAAGAACATGTAAGTGTCACAACAATTAGCCTTCCTACCCGACCAGCTATTGAGTCAATCTCTGATCAATAGAGGTGTGGGAATAATCCCATCCTCTCCCCTGACATCGACCTCTGGGCCCTGTCATGATCCTGTTTCCAGGATGAGCCTCACTCCTGTGCCACTGACACACAAACCGTTTGAGCTCAGCACACATCCCGGGACAAACTCATCCGGACACATTCAGCTACAACAGTGTCACGCTCGGATTGGTTCTGTGAGCACTGTCATGGCCTGTTGAGCACAGAGAGGTTTTGGGTGGCGAGGGCTGTGAAATGATGGGATATGGGAGGGGTCGGGGGTGCACTGCGGCGTGTTGACTGTCTATCCTGCACTCTGAAATGAAGCAGTCTGCCGCATGCGATAAGCAGTTGAGATCAACAGTAATAATGATCAAAAGTAAGCATGATATTTGTCGTCCCGTCATGGCTCTCGATGCCATTTTATGCGTCGGGTTGTTTGGTGTTTGGCTCCATTGTTTGCGTCTTTCTGCAACCAGGAGATGAAGACTAGTCAATTCTGGAAGCTAAATCATTAAGCCTGTCTGCTGGACTCCCTTTTATGTCAAGAAAGGGCGACCACCCCCTCATCCAGCGGCCACTTCAGAAAAGCAAACAATCAGGTTGAGGGATAGCAGCGGCATTGTTGCGTCCCCACGTTTCTCATAAGGGCACTCCTCTCCTCCGGCCCTCCTTCTAGAGTTTGAATCCAAACCTGAATGAGGCCTGAACAAAGAGCAGCTGTCAATGCTCTGCTAGATGTGGAGGATTAAGCAGAGAAATGAAGACCTGTTGTCGACTTCAGCCAAATAGACTCCCCGGTATCTAAGAGGCAGTGGCAAGCAGCCACATTTCTTTCATGACAGTCTTTTAATGAGCTCTAATTAAATATCTGTGGGCTCAGCGATTGTCCAGGGGTAAATGGTGGATCGCTGGCCACCTAAGACCAGAATAACAAGTAAAAGAAGAGATAAACTCTCCAGGGATAACCTGCTGTAACCATCCTGTCTTTCATTTGTATGTAATAACCACTGATGGAAACAATTTTACTCATGTACCTCCACTCAAAACCAAGCACAAGTGAATTCACTGTAGCAGATCTGTTAGGGTTCTTCAAAGTACAGAAAGAAAACTGGCTGTTAGATAAATTGCAGTATGAAGCAGAGTTCATAAACATTATGAATGTCTGTGTCTTTTTTGTGTATTCTATGTAAAGTTCTTTCCTTTGATTAAATGTTCTCTAAAACTGTATTTGTTTTGTCTTGGCAAACAAAACTGTAATTCATCCAATAGTTCACGGTTAACCACAAATACAGAAAATCCCCCTGGGAACATGAACATCTGTACCAAAGTTTTTGGCAAGTCGTCTAGTAGACGCAAGAGATTTTGCAGGATAAGTGAAAACTTTGTCCCCTGGCAGCAAGATTAAAGAGTCTCCAAAATGAAATCAATTTATCCTCTTGTTAAAATGAATCTATGGGGAGAAAATATGGTTGCTGATATATTTCTAATGTCTTTGTTTTTCAAAATAGGGCAGCACTAAGTGAAAGATGGAACAAGTAAAATATGTGAGAGGTAAATAACATTGCAGGCAAAGAGGCTATTGCATTGAATTGGCAAATTCACTATAAACAACAACAACAACAACAACAACAAAAGAAGCAAGGCTGCCTGATTGCATGATACAAATCCTTGGCAAAACTTGAAATTTTCAGCATGTAGGCTGTTATTGTGTCCCATCCTAAATGAGATTTTGGAGATGGAAAAATACAAGAAGCAGAAGGAGAGGAGAGAATTAAGTGAAATGCTCAGCAGAAATGTCAGGATTTTACCCAAAGTCTACATCCAATAAATCAGTCTAACCTTATAGAGACACTAGAGAGTGGTATAACAACAACAAAAACAACAACAACAAAAGTAATAATAAATTCCATGAATAATTAGCTAGATCAGGATGCATATCAAACAAAGGGACTGGGCAGTTTATAAACGGAAGAGTAAGATTGAAGATTAAAAGTTAGACATTAAAAATCAAAAATTTAAGAATTAAAGATAACATTACACTGAAATATTTGGCAGCTAAAATTAAAATAAAGCAAGAGAGAACATAAAGTAAACAGGTTATTAGGGCATAAATACAGAATAGAACACTAAAACTCATTAAAGCTAAAAATAAACTTCACATAAAGGCAAGTCTATAAAAGCAGGTTTTCAGAAGTTACTGACTCTGCAAGCCTTATCTCCTCAGGCAGGTCATTTTAAAGTCAAGTGGCCCTGATGCAGAAAGCTCGGTCACCATTAGATTCAAGTCTCGACTTTGGAACGACCAGAAGAGATCCACCTGAGCATCTAAGGCTGCAAGCCGGCTCATAAGGGGTCCACAGATCACAAATATAGCTTATAGTGGATCAGTGGTTGCATGTTCTTCCTGTTTCTGCTTGTTTCTCTGGCTGCTCTGACTTACTGGTAGGTTATTTGGTGATTCATGTGTTTGGCTGTCGCTATGATTATGAACAGGTACATTTGTCTGTCTCTTTGTGTTAGCCCTGTGATAGACTGGTGAACTGTGCCGGACGTCCTAGTCAGATGGGATCAGCTCCAGCCTGCTGTGAACCTCTGCAGGACAAAGCAGGTATGGATGGAGACGTCTTTCTAGAAATCGTGAGTAAAGTGGATCTAAAGTTGGAAGATGTATCCCCACATCTTTCCAGTGTAAAACATTGATGCCAAAATATCGCAAAATCTTTCATCTTGCACTGGTGACATCATTTGCAACCAGCACCAACATGTCAGCGCTCATGTCTGTAATATTTTGACCTCATATCTCTGGTGAGATAATGCCATCTACCTTTACATGCAGCCTCTGATCTGTACTAAATATGGTGGTATTTCATCAGACTTTAACAGAAATATTTTTGTCAACTGACCAGCTGACTGACGTTACCATTTTTGGAGACATGCCACTAAAGGAGCTTATAATCACATGTGTAATGCCATTATTAATGTTGTTATTGTAATGTTATTGTCACCAAGATTTCACTTGAAATACTCTGAAAAATACATTAATGAATTAGTTTTCCTTTGAGACCATGCCATTTAAACCATTCTTTTAACTGGCCCATTGTCAGAGTTATTTACATTACCATTCAAAAGTTTGGGGTCACTGAGAAATGTCCTTATTTTTGAACGAAAGGCAGTTTTTTTTTTCAATGAAGATAACATTAAATCAATCAGAAATACAATCTAGACATTGTTCATGTGGTAAAGGACTATTCTAGCTGGAAACAGCTGATTTTTAATGGAATATTTCCATAGGGGTACAGAGGAACATTTCCAGCAACCATCACTCCTGTGTTCTAATGCTACATTGTGTTAGCTAATGGTGTTGAAAGGCTAATTGATGATTAGAAAACCCTTTTACAATTATGTTAGCACATGGATAAAAGTGTGAGTTTTCCTGGAAAACATGAAATTGTCTGGGTGACCCCAAACTTTTGAACAGTAGTGTATAATAGATTCTTTCAAACTCTGGAGGATCAAGAGCTAGACGTTGTCAATATTAAAAGGGCATAGCTTCCAAACAAGCACCTAAAACACTGATCAGTTCTAATATAACTGCTTGAAGATGTTGTTGCTTTTTTATGTACAAATAGTAAGCACACATGTGGAAGCATTGGGTGTATAAGGACCTGAAAAATATGTTTTCAGCATCTGTATCGAGATTGGGCTTCAACAGCTCTACATAAATCTATCAGTTAGTCTGACCTTAAACTAGGGATTTACTGCATCAGGTTGCAATATTAAAACCTCTAAAACTGCCTTCGCTAGTAAAGACTTTGTGTAATATGTAAATTGGTAGGAAACATCTGTCGCAATCAAGATCAATCAGCTGTGTAAACTAGAAGTCACTGTAGCATAACCTGAGATCTTCCAGTAAACATTTCTATGGCCCTGAGCCTCCTGCTGCAAAGACATGGTCACCTGCTCGGTTACAAGGTTTGTTTGCAGACACAATCACAATCTTCAGACCTGCTTGTAAAGAAGGTATAAAGTCAAAACGTCACTGATAAAGTGGGGCAAGATCGTAAAAGGCTTTACATGTTAACAATAACATTTTAATATCAGTTTTAAAAATCAATGGGAGCCAGTCAAGGGCTGCTAAAATTGGAATAGTATGTTCATACCTGTTGGAAGCTGTGCAGCCGTGTCCGATACGAGCGTTGTAGTCTGTTTTGGATGAGAGCCCAGGGCGTGGTGTGCAGCAGTTCCAGATGCAATCCTGCAAAGGAATTTGCTACATTTGTTTGGTTAGCTTGGGAAGGGAATGCTCCTATTTTTGCAAAATTAATATTATGTTGAAGGAGGAGTTGCTTTCATGTGACCACTGAAAGTCAGGTCTGAGTCAACATGCACATCCAAGGTCTGAGATGAAGGCTTAACGTGAAGTTTATTCACTTTATCTTTGACGAGACCAAACAAAAGAATGTGCTTTCTCTGGACAGGTCATATAGTAGCTAATGCTTTGTCAGTTGGTCCAGTTATAGCTGCAGTAGAGTTACTGTACATCTCCAGTTACTAGTAGTTAATATTTTATTTTTTCTGTTGCAACCCATTTTAGTTTAGTCATGAGCACATTTCAACTCAGTAAACACTTGCATCAAAACTGGACTAAGATGGAAGTTTACAGTAAGCTATAGCAGCAGGTTTAAGTTTAGCACTCTGTTGCCATAGCGACTACTATTGGCATAGCTCTATTAAACGTTGTCATTGCCAATATTTCATCTACTCCTTGTTTAGGAGCATTGTCTGTGGGCACTTTTTTAATCTCAAGTCTTTAGTTACTGATGATTTGTGATTTGATCATTTAGTTTTTTGTGGCCACATTGTTGTTACTCAAATTATCCGTTACTCTAGTTTACAGAGGTCAATGTGCTGCTAATTAAGTGGTTTTTGATTATCATTTTGGCTGATTAGCTGAGATGATATTCAGTATTTTTCTAGCACTGTTACTTTTTAAAACTGATTCCTGCTGAAACATATGAATTCAAAATGTGCTGCTTTGGCTCTTTTGTAGTTGCCTCTCATTATTGGTAGTCAGCCTTCAACGGTCTTTGGCAGCATTGTGCCACATCACTGTCTGAGTGGTTACACATCATCAGTAGTAACCTATTAGCAGTGGAAGAAAAATGTTTAAAAGTTGTTTTTTAGATAGATAAATCTTTTCGAAAAATACAAGTCGATGAAGCTTTGTGTTTGTCTAAGTTTTGACACCAAGATCTTACAGTACAATAGTATGTACACCGATCAGGCATAACACAATGACCACCTGCCTAATATTGTGTTGGTCCCCCTTACGTCGTCACAAATGCTCTGAGCCATAGGGCCTGGTCAAGAGGACCTCTCAGGGTGTCCAATGGGGTCTGGAACCAGGACGTTGGCAGTGGTTCCTTTGGGTACTCTGGGTTGTGCAGTGAGGCATCTGGGAATCAGATTTGTTCCACTGCATCCTGTTGATGCCTGATTAGAATGGGGTCTTGGAAGTTGAATGTCTTGGGCAGTTGTCATGTTCCTTAAGATGTTCCTGATTGTTTGATGTGTTTGCAATGTGGTTGGATGCAATTTCCTGTGGGTGTAAGCCAGTGACATTTGGGATTACCATTTGCATGAAGGACTGTGCTTGTTTTGGGACAGTGTTTACTTGGGTGTCTAAGTGTCATCAACAGGGATGCCAAAATCCAAGGTTTTCCAGCAGAACACCACCTGGTACCAACATGATCAATGTTATTCACTTCACCTGTCAGTGGTCATAATGTTGTGGCTGATCAGTATATATGAGGTCCAGCTGATATTTAGTTTCTCTGATTTGTAATCACTGCTTATAAACTTCTCAACTCCCATTTTCCTAATTTTATTTAGTATCTGTTCATCTAGCTGTATATTTATGTACAAGCATGATAAAGGCTGAAGGTTTAGCATTAAACAGCAAAGTAATATTTAAAAGTTTCCCTTTAAGTTGCTAAAGTTAAGTTGAATTGTAGAAAAAGCTTTCCCTGCACATGAAAAGGTTGATAAACTAGTGATATGCTGCCTGTTCTCTCACAGTCCATTGATGTTAGCACCTAAAAGAAGGTGTGAAACTGGAAACTAGTGAGCTTAGGCCTGAGTGTTGTTTCTGCTAAACTAATTTTGTGCGTAGAGCCCCGGAATGGATCAACATGTCCATCATGTGACAGGACACCAACTTGAAACCAAAAACCTCCTGTAATGTCTTTGTTTGTGTAAAGCAGAAACTCATTCTCCCACAGAATATTGTGGGATGAAACGCTTCTGCATTACAGTCAAAGTGGAGGCAATGAAAAATCCTTCCTCTGGAGCTTCCGATTCATCATTATGTGTCGCATTCCTGTGCACAATCCGTGTGAACACCTTCCAGCAAGTGCGATTCCTTCCGCCTGGCTGTGTTTTATTCATGAGTGCCTCTCTCTGCTCCATTAAGCAGCAGAGGTATCTCAGCTCAGGGAGGATGCGTAGCATGAGGTATAATTACAAAGGAGGTGATCAGGTACTGTCTGCAATATTAAGGAATATATTTTCATCTGCTGGGAGAGCTGGGTTATATGAGAACTATGATACTGTTAGTTGAATTAAAATCTCAGAGCTAATAGTATTATAACTTGCTAGTTATGTACAATTCCATAGTAACATCTGTTTGTAACGAAGTCAAGCAGAGTAGACAAAATCACAGCTTCAGGACATGAATAATGACTATAAGTTTAGCTTTATAGCTAACAGGCAACTTGAATGCCAAGAACTAGACTCTGCTTCGGAAATAGAATAATTAAAACAGAAATAATCACTTGTTTTCATTCTTAGATGAGCTCATAGCTTTAGGAAACCATAATAACGTCTATCTTGGAGGGTAATGACACATGTTCACTCTTCAGTGCTTCCCATTCATTGTTTACATAAGCAGCCATGCAATGCATTCTGGTAGCGTCCTGATGCGTTTCGTGAAACAGTACATTATGTTGCTGGCGCTTATTTGCATAACATCTATGTTACTATATGTAAATCTTGCACTTCAGAAAAAACTTCGAAACTAAGTGTACAATAAAGACAGCTTCAGTAACGACACGGCTTATTTGTAGCCTCAGATTTTTTCAGAAACACATTTTGGTGAACTATTTTCGTGATATAAGAAAAGTTTCCAAACTAGCCAACATGTTGATTCATTTTGAAATCCAAGAGCAGACAGCCTATGAATGAAGTGCTCATTTAATCAGGTGCAACCAGCGTTTGCATGAATGTAGAAGGGTGGATTCCTATTTAAGATCACCTGTCAATTATCTATTATAACACTACTGCTTATATGCCCTTTAAGTGTCCGATATTGGGATCATTCACGTTTAGAAATGCTCTTGTGTTCCATAAACTAGGTGAAATCCATCCCCCTTTCATGGCTAGCAACCTGATATGACAAGTTAACAACCGTTTGATATAAAAAATATTAGTGTATACGAAGAAGTGCTGTGAAGAAAGTGAAAAGTAGGTGAATAATCTAAACACTAATATTATTGGCGATATTATTGGTGGAAAAACCCAACAAATTAAACCATTTGCTCATGTCAGAGAGACATTCTATCATGCAACACCCCTATTGAAGGGATAACATTGTATGTCTTGACCTTTCAAAGCTGGTACAAATCAATGCTGAAAAATAATCAGGTTTTATGATGTGACTATGCAATGGTTTAAAGTTGGTTAAGTTAAACTTCTTGTTCAGTTTAAAATCTATTGATATTAGTGGTTTGTCATCATGGATACAATAATAAACATGTGCTTAAGGTTATTAAATCAGCTGCTGTGGTTTTTAATCCACCTTAGAGCGGCAGAAGTAACAGAGAACCCAACATTTATGGATCTCTTTTCCCTTTCCTCCTTTCATAACTATTCCTAGATGGCCATCTCTTTATGTGATGCCATTTTGCAACACAAAACAACTAATACTCTCTTCTTTGATTGTTTAATCCATCATTGCTTTTAAGCGGCAGCTGCTTTTATGTACAGTCACAATTTGTCTGCATTTTTTCCCTTAGTGCTCCATGTCATAGTAATGTCTTATCCTTCTATTACATTTAGCCTCTTCCACAGAGCTGCAATCCAAAACTAATTATCTATACAAAAAGTGCTTTCGGTCCAGCCGCTAAAGTAAATCAGCCAATGAGATTATTTCTGCTTGAGCAGCTAAGAAATGTTCCTAATTCTGGACCACAGCAAATATGCATTTGGCTAAGACGCTGCCTTTCCCATGATTCTCTCTCTGCGTGCTTGCACAACTGGAGCTATGCTTCTGCTAGTGTTTTGTCATGCATTACAATTGAATTGTTTATGGAATGTTTTGATTCCTTCAGCTGATATGCGGAGGAGGGAGGAGGGAGGAGGCCGAGGCAAAGAGAGAATGCAGTGTTACAAAAAGGGAAAGGGAGACAAAGAACGAGAAAAAGACGCCTGCACAACTTGTCTGAACTGAAGATCTGTCTCATGACTTAAACATTCTGGGGGATAAAATATGCCCACACTGTAGGGATTCTTTTCCCCGCAAAACCTGCGACTTCAGCAGCATGAGAGGCATGCATCAATGGAGTATTGTATCAGTGTGTTGCGATCATATTGTGCTGCCTCATGGTTGATGGAACTGCAGTGATCACACAATGGAATTATGGGAAAAGTAAGGTAAAACAATACCTTTCATCACATCACAGAAACAGTATAGTGAAGGGGTATAATGTGCAACTGCAACAACCTTTATGTAGGCCGCATGCCGTATACCAGCCATGGCTTCAATTTCTCTGCCATGTTTTTTTAGTACCTTATCGGGATATCCAGCAGTGCGTCACATAAACTACATCAGTGGTTACTGCCTAGATAATACACACTAGATGAACCTTACTGGAATGTTCGCCAAAATACACAAGCATTGGTCCAACTTTGAGTGGTATTGTCTGGACAGATATCTTAAGTAGAGCTGAAACAATTCCTCGAGTAATTTGATTTCTAAAATTCCTCAAGGCAAAATTCTCTGAATCGAGGCTTCGTTTAATCCACTACATACTTGATGACAGGTCTAGTATGGCGGACTGCGGTCCAAGTCTGGAACCAGACTTCGTCCTATGCTGACCCAGACCTGTAATCAATAAATTCTAAGGGGATTATCCTATTTTAACCAGTGCAGCTTTTCTAGTGTTTATGGCATTGGTTTAGCAGATCAGAGGCTGAACTATGAAGGCAGTTTGACATAGTTAGACATTTTTTGTGCGAGTTGGATCGACAGAAACTAAAACCTCAATCTGAGGTCAGTCAAGTGTGAAGGTGGTTGTCAACTTAGTTAACTCAGACTTTCTGCTTCAAACTCGTCCACACAAACAGGAAAGTATAATACATCAGTTGACTCATTGGCTGCACAAAATGAATCAATGGTATGCAGCTGCTTCAGTCAACAGGTATTTTTATTGGAGAACAATGAGGAACATAAAGCTGTATGACAACAAAAAGTGCTGTGACTGGATGCCAGAGTGGTTATTTCTCTTGCACAGCGCGCTCACTTCCGCTTTTGATGCTGTAGCGCGCAGTCGTAGTGCGGAATCAGATTACTCAATTAATTGCCAGAATAATCGATAGAATATTCGATTACTAAAATAATCGTTAGCTGCAGCCCTAATCTTAAACATGTTGAGACCAAATCAGGCAACACTAGTCAACATGCCATCATACAGTAAAGTTACATATCCATTAGTGAAAGCAGAGGACACACAGCATGTATCCCATCATAGTGGTGTTCAACCATGCACCTCCCCAACAGCTTTCAGTGCTCCTTTATTGAATTATTGAATTTTCTGAGCATCTAGTAGACGGATGACAACATTCTTCAAAAATCTATTTCCCCATTTGGTGTTATGAGGATGGAGATAATCATATTACACTCGAGTCCTGCAGATACCTGTATCTGAGACAATATCCACCTTGTTCTGGCAGACTCACAGGACAGAGTGCACCTTTGTTCAGCTGGAGCCGTGCCAATGTGGACAGCCAGCCAATCGAAACACAGATGGATTGAAAATGTCATCATTCTAGCGAGTGCTGTCACCTTGTTCAGTACGACATTACATTACCAGAGCAGACACTCTGCAGTTTGTGAATCCTGTGCTCAACATTTGTTTTGTTTCCGACATTGTAATTGTGATTGGGCTGAGCGCAGGGCAGTTTCTCTACATGGACATGGTTGAAGTTGCCCCTCGCCCATCCAGAATCACCTGTCTGTGGTTCCACTGGGCTGAGATTTGGACTGAACATCATATGACTCAGAACATTTTCATACTGAAACACTCTCCTGCCTTGTATTGAAGCACCTACATTAGTGATGTTTCTACAGCAGTGAGCCTCCTCAACAAGGCCAGAGACTCCACCAGTGACACTTCCCCTGTCCCCCCAATGCATTACAGTGATGCATAGCTTTGTAATAGGGTTATTATTATACTTTTGCACATTTCAAGTACTTGTTTACATTCCATTCTATGCAACCTTCTATAGGACTAATTTTAGGTGGCTAATTTGCACATTCCTTCACACTGGAAATGTTTATTGTGTCGCTGCTTCTTTTTTATCTTGTTACACTCATTCACTGCTTCATTACGACTGGCAACACTTTTAATCTGTTTGTGCAAGGTTGTTCTTTCTGATGTTCTGATATTTCTGATATATCTGTGACGAGGTCCACCACTGGTACCTGCCATGGAGATATGGCGAAGTTCAGTCTTTTGGCTTAAACATCCTTCTCTGGTTGGGTTAGTGTCCTCTCTTTCAGAAGTGTCTAATGTTGTGGAAAACTCTTGATTTTCCCTGGTTGATTTGGAATTTAGAACTGAAGAAGGCTCTTGAATGAGAGGTCAACGTCTTCAAGAACCTAGAAGAGAAATCCAGTTGATTTCTACTGAAGCTCCTACGATTAAACATCGGCTGAATGTGAAATCTATATGGAGTTAATTCTTTTTTCATTCACGAACAAGGTCTTTTAATTCGAGAGCATTATTTCTTCAATTTATATTCAGATTTTGCGTTACTTTGCCCAAATACCCTGCCCTCTCTCTCAAATAGGTGCAAATGTGCCCTGCTGCTTCAGTTTTAGTGCATCTCCTCACTCTACCAGTGTGAGCTCGTGAAGCTTCTGCTCTCAGATTTGTGTTTTCACTTTTGGATCTCCACCTGTCAAAAGCTTCCAAACAACAGAATGTCAGGTATGATGCTGACCTATGAAATTGTCAGTGTGGTTGCTGTGTAAACAAGTTCATCCACTCCTGCCCTCCAAGATTTATTGTATGTACTTCACTTATTTATCTTGGGAGCTTTTTTAATACATGTGCCAGTGTCTGTACTTTTTACTGTAATAGGTACTTAGAAGTAGCCCCAAAGTGCATTGGTTTCTAATTGCCTCACTAAAGGAGAAAATGAGGTCAGTTAGGTTTTCTACAGTGTCTCTTATGAATGGTTGCTGTTTAACCAGGTTCAGCAGATAGCTCACCAGCATGGATCACTCCGATGACGGACCTCGAGTGGCTATTTCCAGAGAGTTATTGCTTTCTTCAGATTTAATTGTGAAAAGCATGTTTGCAGCATCGGAATACCTCCATGATAACATGCTTGGCTTTCAAGTGTTAATTATGTTTAGTGGCACAAACACTGTTACTAGGCAACAAACAGCAAAATGGACCAGAGTTACATATAGGTGCATCTCATGTTACATTATTGAAGTAAAAATTTATTTTAAATGCAATTTAATTTGGAAAAGTAGGCATAAAGAAATGGAGCCATAAGCTAACTTTACATGTCAACACAGTGCAGTGCAACGATCAACACACAAGTGAATTACTGAGAACTGAGGAGTTAAGTAAATTCCGTTAGCGAAGTCACTGAATGGTTTAAGTCCAGAATATATTAATGACATGTTAAAATAAAAATAAAAATGTCTCATCTTTTCTTGCCTAAATATGTTTGAAGGGCATCAACACATGACCAGCACCGCTAACAAACAAATTTTAATATTATGGCATCTGTAAAGTTTGTGCACAAGAAAAACAAACAACAACTTTAGCCAAACATTCAAGCAACATGACACAAAAGATAGTGCTTGACAAAAAGAAAAAACGAATGGTTTTTAGTGTTTTATTCATGACTTTTGGTTACGAATTGCCACATTTACCTTTACTGTAAGTGTGAGGGGGTGGGAGACTGTAACTGTACAGTAATAACTCTGGGAAACTGAGTCAGAGGGTCCATTGCTGCTGTTGCTAACACTTGACAAAAACTGGAATGCAGTGAAGGTCAGATTCCATTAGAGAAGTGTTATACAACCCGGGGTGGGTAGGAGGGCAGAGAGGAGGGCTTTCACTCGCTTGCCTTACTGACTTCAGAAGCACCATGAATTCCTCCGGGGTATTTATCTGTAGCCAGGTGATTTCCAGCCCTGACCATCCTCAGACTGAGCTATGAGGGGAAGAATAGGAAGAAAGATGAAGGGAGGAGAGAAGAGAAAAGGAAAGAGTTTATTTGCGCTCAGGTGATGCTCAATTTAAACAAAAGAAATGGGAAGAAAAGTGTTTGGTGTGTGTCCAGGTGATTTGCAGGTGGGCTCATGGTTCGATTGAGCCATACAGGGGAAGGAGAGAAATGGAAAGGAAAGGCGAGTAAACATTTTCATGCGGCGTATGTCCAATAAAGCTGAATGCCTTTTAACTCCAACACACTCTATATCACACATCTCCTGTGTCCTTGTGACAGAGGATACAATGCTATCTGTGGTGCCTAATCCACAGCAGCATGGGGATACTGGAAGGCTCATGACACAAATTGAACATTTCAACATGGTGTGCAGGAGTGCAAGGACCCGACTTACCCTATCAGAAATCTAAATGACATGTCCTTTGTGCCATTTCCTGTGTACGGCCAGGAAATGGAACATGGGATTGCAGGAGGCATCTATTTTATGTTCTAAACCCTTCAATAAAACTCTCACTTTTTTATCCCCCCCGCCCACCACCTCTGTGATAACAAAGGAGGTTCTCCGGTTTGCGAAGCCGACTGCGCCTTTAGTTTGATACATTGAGACATTAGCATTTAGATAACCCTTCTGAATATAGGACGTGAGGGAATTGAAAACAGGAGCCGAATAAATACTGTGAATAATCAGAAGTTACATTTTGGATTAACATTACTTTGTCTTTTATCCTTTAAAATAAGGAAAGACCAGCAACAGCCAGAATATCGGGTTTGTTTTGTTCACACTATGTTCTCCTTTCAGACGGGAGATACCAAAATAAATAAAGACGCGAAACTGCAGGGGAACCCAATAAGCAGGGTATTTTATATGATGGCTGCGACTAGCACTGATGCTGCAGGCAGACTGAAGCAGGGAGCTCACTTTCATTTTAATCATACCATGGATGATTTGCAATCATAAGTCATTCTTTCCTACTTTTGAATCACATGCATAGGCAAAGTCAAATATAAGTTGCAAAACCAACCCTAGCCCTTAAACTAATCTTCCTATACGCTGGATTTTTAGCAGCTACCAAATAGATTTACCAAGACTACATACAGTAAAATACTTTTTTAATCATTGTGCTTATTTGTCAGCTCTTCACTGTCTGTTAAAAGTCCAAAATCACCAATTGTCACCATATCTCAGTTATTTTTTCCCACAAATTTGCGTTCCTAGCAAACCAAAGCAAGACACGTTGTGTTTTTTTCAGGGCAACTCAAGTTACTTATTGAAAGCAACAAAAAAGTTGTGGTTTTAAATATCATATGCTTCAGGTCAGTGTTAACAGTTTCAATTATTTACCCAAAGCTGCCTTTCCCTTAATCCTTTTATCAGCCTAAATCTAAAGACATGTAAGATTATCTGTGGTATTACAATCCTGTGCTTTGTGTGAGTCAGCCAACAGCCACCACCTTCTGTGGAAAACAAGAATGAGGCTAAAGCTACATGGGCTGGAAAGAAACTAAAAGATTGTAAAATCTGTGAAATATAACCAGCAAATATCAATTACACATGAACAAAGTTACAGAACGATCTGAAGTTTGCTAACATTAATTGGCCACCATAAGCTACTGTCCACACCATTAAAGTGGCAAAACTCCAAACTGCAAACTTAGCTCTCTGAGAGCTCATACTGCACCTGGTAATTTCCCCCGTCAGTTCAGTTTCCATGAATATCTCAGAGCGTCGCCAAATCCAAATTGGTCATTTAGCGTAATCAACTCAGAGAAAAGTGATATAAAAGGGTCGTGGTTATCATTCTGTCTTTCAAGGCAATTTCATCCAGTAAAGTAGTTTCCCTCACATGTGTCAAAATGTCTGTGAAACTGGTTAATATGCAAACCAACGGTGGGCAGTGATCTTGTGGGCTTCTGATTTCTGCCCTGATTCATCTCTCATGATTCTCCTCCTGAGCTTGTGTTATTTTCACATCCAGGACTTTTATTTGATTTGAGTTACCAATCAGAGAGTGATGAAAATGGCCAGTACCTCACAGAGATCGATTGGAGCTTCATGCTGAGACAGACATAGAGGAAATATTCTCTTAAAGGGGCCTTCCACTGATGTTTTCTTTTGAGATGTTATTCTGCAGAAGGAGATGTTTTCAAACATATTGCCAAAGGTTTTGTTTTTCATTGTGAGCTGAGACAAACTGTATGCCCTGGGAGTTATTGCAAATTCAAACTGAAACAAATTTAACTGAAATTCTTCCTTTTGATCTCATTCTGCTTTTTCTTTTTCTGAAATAAAATTTCTTCTGAACTGCGGAGGGGAAAAAGAATTGTTGGTGCTGCGGGGAGACCCCAAGGCAATCAGTATTCCAGTCACCTGCTGCACAACATAAAGAGCATAGTAGCAAGCTGTGGACAAAGATACCCCAACACATAGCCCACCAATGCATATGGAGCCATACACACACACACACACAAACACACACACACACACACAACACACACACTCACACAACAACAATCAGCCGCACACACGCTTTCAGAAACCTTCATTGAAATAAATGGCAGCCTCGCCAGCAAGCTGCACCCACAGCAGTTTCTTGGCTTCAGCTGCCGGCGAGGAGGGTGGGCGGGTGGGGGAGCAGGGAGCCAGCAACAGATGATTAAAGTCTGACAAAAGGTTAGGAGATGTGGCAACACGGCTGCAAGTCAATCAGCAGGGCGCAATATGAGCACCTTGCCCAGATTCCAGGTAATGGAGAAGAGGGAGAGGGTGGAGCGGGGAGGAGGGATAATAGAGGTGATGCACAACACGATCAACTTTCAAGATCGCTTTGAAGTGCAGAGGGACAATTTACTCTCTTAGAAAGAAAGAAAAAACTAGGGCATTTCGTGCAGGACAACATTGGTGATTAAAACTGTTATTAGGGGGGGTTTTCCCGTCTAAGCACTTGAATAACAACAGGTCAAATCAGGCGTCCGCGATGAGTTAACCTGCCCGGGTAGAAGAAAATCTTGACGTTTCATGGGCCTGTGGTGACGGCAGGTAGTAGTTAACATTTCAAATTGTAAGCACTCTAAATTCCTATAATAATTTTGAAAAGGGGACAGGAAGGTGGGAGGGGGACAAAATAAACAAAAAGAAGAGACAAAGACTCCACCTGAATGGAAGGTGGCGTCGTGGTGATGGAGGAAAGGAAGGAGGAGCTCGGAGGAAGGAGAATTTCTCAGCTGTCACATGCTACGTTAGGGTGCAAAAGCAGCTCACTGTGTTATCACAAGGGCATTTTGTCATTGATGCATCCACTACCGGTAGATTTATGGTGGTTGAGTGGAGAGCAGGCTATTACCATTCATAATTGATAGCCTGTAGGTGTGTGTGTGAGTGCAAATGTGATGGCGAATATATGAAAGCCTGTATTCACGCGTGCGTGCATGTTCCATGCATGTATGTTAAGTGTGTGTCAGCGGGAGTGCACTCTCTGTCTCTCACTCCCTGCTTCCACCCCCAACGCCCTCCCTCAGCACCATCACCCACCCTACCCTCCCACCCCTGCCTGTCAGTAGTACGGGCCTTTGATTGGGGGCCATGGGCTCAGTCGCCACGGAAACTGCACCAAAGCAAACAAAGGGGTGGAACGGAGCTTAGGGAATACGGTGACACAAAGGGGCTACCTAGCGCAGTGGAAGATTTCAGGAGGGACTCAAACAAAGCCGAGCTGCCAAAGAACAGTGAAGCCGGAGTAAACGTCGCTGTTGTGCCTCTCATTAACAGCACCATCTCTTAATGCTCCGTGCTGAAATCTGTGGTACGCTGCTGTGCACAAGCCTCCAGATTTCAAATTAATTCCCTGTCTTCCTCTTCTCGAGGCTTTGGAATTGCTTTATTAACATATGCAAATGGAAACACTGGAGACGTGATTAGTTAAATTGCACAAATTTTCTGTGATTTTCCATGCAGTGCATAAATGGAGTCAATCCAAAGTCATTTCGATTCATCCCCTGCTTATCGCTGTGCATTTTGTCAATCAAACTGCAGTGGCTGACTATAAACCGATAGAGCTTTGATACCACTCTAATTCCCACTGAAGCTTCGGTGGCAAACAGCATTACCACCGTAAGATGAATTTACACCAGGCATAACAATAAAAACAAAACAATAAGGTTATTAAGATTAGCTATCGTTAATAAACATTAACCCGATTACTGCAAATTAAACTCGAGCACGATATAAAATCCATTAACAACGCTAAGATAAAGGTCTTGAATATGTAAACCGGCATTTAAATCGATCAATATTCCCTCAGCCAAAACACTGTGATGCTGTCTGATGAGAAATAAAAGCAGACGTGGGGACATACAGGAAGTCATTGGGCTAAAGAAGGGGATTACATTTTCTTAGGGGCCTGTGGTTGGTCCTGTCCACTGAGACTCATTAAGAATGGCCTTGACATTAAGGGCCCTCTCTCTTTCAACCTGTTTGCAGCCTCGATGCTGAGATCAAACGGAGTGCTATAGGTGAGGGCACTCTCAATGGCCTAAAGCTGGTCATTCATCCTTTTTAAAGACAGGAAATCAGGCTAAATGGAGGCCCAGCTCCTCCTCCGCCCCGCTAAAGAGGCTTCAGAAGCTGCAGAGTTTTTCCAGTAAAGAATTTCAAGTGGCCACGGGCCTTTGAGGGGGAGTGCAGAACCAATAAAACTCAGGATTACTTGTGTCAAAGAAACACACCTGCATTTCATACATTGTCAGGGTCTTTTCCTAATCACTAACTCCAGGCAAGGCAATGAAATGCTTCTTTTCCAGGGGAAATTCAACCCAAAACAACTCTGTTTTAGAACATTTCTCACATGTTTTCACTTGTCTAGTATGCATTTTCCAGTGTTTATGCCTGTGTGGTTCAAATACCACAGGGGAAATAAAGGCCTTTTGTTTGACTTTGCTGACACGTCTTTGACTCTGACTTTTCTGCCTTCAAGTCGGTGCATTGTGGTTTTCTTCCAGTGCTTCCATTCTTTCTTTCATATAAAGGAACTATTACCCGTGTCTACATTGTTTTCCCATGTGTTCACCAGAGACAGTCATATGAAAACATTGGCTGATTGTGCAGTCGAACGTGGAGCAGAGTCAAGGGTTTAAATGTTACATATGAGCAGCTGCTACCAATGCAGATGTTCATAAACTGTGGAGACTGATTTCCCATTTTTATAGTTTGTGTCAGTTTCAGTATCTTTAATTTTACGTCCTGTCATTCCTGAAATGTCAAGGTGTGTTCAGACAGAATGCAAAGTAGAAAAAAAGGAAAGGAAAATAAAAGCAAAGCAAATCAAGATACAGATCCATTAGTGGAAACATTTGCAGCCACAGAATACCTCATAAACTTACATAGACACGTTGGAATATGCTTTGGGATCAGATTTAGATGTCACACTCAAGTCAGAGAGCTAACTATCCACCTAACATCTGCACAGACAATACAGGCTGGCACAAATAAGTCTTCAAATTTGTGTACACGACGCGGGGCTAATTTCTTGCCTCATCTAAATGATATTCAGTAATTCAGTGTTTTCCTTTTAATTAAACCTTGCAGAGATGATCCTATGACACCTTCACAATGACAGTCTCACCCACTCAGCTTCGGTCTCTTTAGTGGCAATCAAAAAGGTTCTAAACACACAGAATATGGATGAATTTGAGAGATGTCTGCATAAAATTATATAAAAGACATGTAGGATATGTCCATGTGACTGAATGCTGCAGCCATAATAACAATAATAATACATGATACTTATATAGGGCTTCACAATGTAGGTAGGAACACACAAAAAAACCCACATATAAATAGATTATCGTGGAGAAAGGAGCATAGGGTAAAGGGGATTTATGAGTTGTAGGCAGTGTTGAAAAGACGTGCCTTTATGGATTTCCTTGAATATGAAGAGGGAGGAGGATGAACCACACGTCTTGAATTGAAATAGCAGACTCAAGGTAAACACTGTTCAGCTTCAACAAAGAGCAAAAACAAGTTAATACCGAGCATACAGCTCATATCTGTAAGGCATTGTGGGATAAAATGATTTAAACATCATCAAACATACTTAAGATGGAAGAAAAAAATCAACACATAGTCAGATATATGACATGCCAAGTGGAAATATAATGAAAATGAAATTAATTTAGTTAAGGACAACCATTAATCTAATCTATGCTAATCAGGGCACAATGACAGGCCAGTGTGATTTTTGTTTTAATGAAATTCGGGGCTAAGCTTCGCATTAAATACCACAACACAGACCTGCCTGGTGCTGTTGCCTTGCTGTGGAGGTGTAGCTTTATACAGTATCAGTATACAATATCAGGCCTCAGGGCTCAACATTAAGAGGAGCTGCACAGCCCTCATCGCTCCGACACTCTCCCTCTCTCCCTCTAGTTTCTCCCCTGTTTTTTTCCCTGTGTGTCCGTGACAGATGTGTGATTGATACCCACGGGGCAGGGTGATATGCTGTTTCTAATTTTAGCCCTGCTCACTTGGGGACTCTCGCCGCAACAGGTAAATTGGACACCGAAGCCAGAGTCCATCTGTACTGTAAATAGGCACTGATAAATTATTTTCCATGACAGCTATAGATATGAATGATGTAGCGAGTGCTGCTCGCAGAGTGGCACCCACGATCTATAAGACCACCGTATTTACTGTACACAGTGAACGCTTGTGTTCACACTCTTGCACGTGCTTAACATTTGTGTATATGCCTTTAAAAAATAGAAAATAAATCACAGATGTATTTAAGTCCCCCCCCCCGTGGCATTTAGCATTCAGGTCACAACATCAACAGCTGACAGTGGTTCAGTAGTGAACACTCCAAATGACACATCCAGCATGGTCAATGCAGCCATTGATCTTTTTGTGCTAAGAAGTAAACAATCAATACCAAAGATTTTTTTGATATCTCATATTAATTGCATTTATTTTCAGTAGAAGCATGAAAGAAAAAAATAATGCTTTTACATTCCCGTACAGTGTAAAAATATTCATGTCTGTCTGCACAGAGTTGACCTCAAATCACACAGACACAAAGTGGTACCTTTCTGAGCCTTTTTCCACACCTCACTAGCTAAAAATACAATTTGCTTTTCACAGAATACACTTTTTCTTTGTTCATGCCACACAGCCAGGAGAAAAAAAAAAAAACTGGGTCATTTTAATCATTTGAATCTCATAATGTAACCAGGCCAGCAATCTAGCAGGTACATGTAGGTCAGAGTCCATCTTGGCTCCCGTGTGGTTTCTGACCGCAGCTTTCCCTCGACTGTCACTCGTGATTAATCTGCTAATGTCTACATGCAAATTCTCCAAATAGGCCTCCTCAGTGTGACTGTACAACTAATGGGTGCCAGCGGAGACTGTTTAGCCGTGTCATGCGTATGTATGAGCTAGTATATTTAGCAGCCAAGCTTCTTTTGATCACCGTGTGGAGATTGAGTGGGCTGAGATGAATGGTGATCCAAAGCTGGGGCACATTTAGCAGCTGACCACCTGCCTTTCATTCCAAATAGAAATAACAGATGGGGCCGCAGCACGCCATTAGCACAATGACAAGTACGGATGCAGATAGTTAAATGTGTCAAGTAAAACATTTTTTGCTATATTCTAAAACACTATACAACATGGCAGTGACTAGATGAAAAGAAAAAAATGTTTTTCTTCATAGTATGCAATATTTTAAAGGCCCAGATCACTGTTGGTTTGTTTGCATGCATGTTCCCAGTTCAACGTTGATTGAAAACTGTGAAAATGCCACACGTTTCCATTTCAGCTGCAGTATGAGCTGCTCAGTTTGCCAGTCTGGTTTGGTGTGAGAAGGCAAGCAGTATTTTTATATCCTTCTGCGAAATCAACAAACATGATACAACTTTAGTGCCAGCTTAGACTGCAATTCATTTTGGTCTCCTCAAGGCCACCGTCATTGTATGCACCACATCATAACAATCCTCTAAATAACAGTATTGCAAACCTACATTCCCAGCATATTCTCTGGGTTCAATACACTGACCCTGGTTACGCAGCAGAACAGACTGATGGTTAAAAGAGTTGTTCAGCATAATGCAGGAGAATGTGGGACACTGGCACATATTTTTACTCTAAGCAAGCTTTTTGTATGTGAGATTTACACGGTTTCAAATGTAGCCCTCCTGTTATGTTGCGGGTCAAATTGACCCATTTTAAAGTGAAAAATCTAAGAAAAAAAATGGTTGAAAGTATGTTTTTGGTATGAGACTATTCTACTTGGCTTGATGAGGGTAAAGAAAAAAAATGCAAAATATAGAATAAAATTTTTTTTTAAATTATTGTCATGTAAAACTACTGTATTTTACATGTACGTCATTCTAATGTACATTTAAAAAAGTTTTAACGTGCATTTTTCATGAAAAGTGAGTGAATTATCCTCACTGAACCATGATCTGTGAGAAGTAAAGAACACTACTGCACTAAATATTGATGTTTTGTAATGGAATTGATAACGAGATATAAACACTTTATTGGGATTTTTTGGTTCCTGACACTTTTGGGTAATTAAACATGCCCCAGGTCAAACTGACATCATTGCTGTTCCTGAGAAATGAACATAAGAGGAGGGTTTATTACACTTACGGCAACGACCGAGACTGACCTCACAAGAAAAATCTACATGATTTAGAATGCATTTAACCTTTTTTAGGCACTCCAAATTCTTTTAGATATCGTCACAAACAAAGGTAGAAGTAGTGTGACATTATTGCTACCATCAGGGGTCATAGGGGGACATGGGAACAGTGACAAATAGTGTCTTCCTGCCAAAAGGAGCCGTATACATGCCTGATTCTGTATTTGAAAGCCAATGACATCTGTCTGTTTTGGTAATTGAATTTGGAGTTCTGAAGTTAATAAAGCATATTCTTGATTGATGCTTTGGTAATATGATAGAACTGAGACTGAAAAGCTACTTATGGAAAAAAAGAAGATGAAAAAATGTCATGTGGTGGTGCATCAGATCAAATTACAGCTCAGCTATTCTAGTTATGTGTGAAAACCCCCACTGCTAGATTTTTCTGCAGTATTCTAAAGTGACTGATGCATCCTGCCTCATGTTACATTCCAACACAGAACAAACTAAACAGACTCATTTCTTGTACAAACTACCCAAATTATGTGTTGTTAAGTATTTACTCCATAGTATTATTGATTATAGAATATTCATGTGGTGGACAGTGTAATGTAGCTTTCCTTGTAGATTTCCTCTCCAATAGTCATTTTGCTCTCACAAAAAGAAGTGAGATTTTTTATAATAACAATTTTGCAGCAAAGGCAAAATTCAAGCAATCAAGGACAGATTAAAATGAGTGTATTGTAGAGTTAATACTCAGAACACATTCTCCCTTCTTTTGTTATTGTCTTCAAACACACATCTACTTGAGTGCTCCTGGGGACTCTGGGGCACATCTGGTGCTGCTGTGTGCTGGGCCTGGTATTTAGTAAATCTTTCCATTAGAACTAGGAAACTGCTTCTGCCAAGACCACTCAACTGGGCGAGATAGCTCTTGCTAGAACTGGATCTCAATTTGAAATAGAGGAGTAATCTAGTGTGGCATCTTGATAACATTTATCATGGAAACGAAAGGAAGGATATGTCCTGGTGCCAGAGGGCTTTAGGTTCTGTATTTCCTTGTGCTGGGTCTAGACGTGTCCCCAACATGTTGCTTGTACGGCTGTTGAGCTACCTTTTTTTTTTTTTTCAGTTTTGCTGTTCTTGATCTCTAAACAAGATTGTCATTACTGCAGCCAATAAAATCAAAGCTTGCTCAGCTGCATCATTCTGGGAAAAACTACTGCGGATTCCGTCTGCACATGCTCCAATTAGGCTTTCTAAATCTTTAATAGGCACAAATCAATGTGCAGAATGAAGTCTGACACACGGGGCTTCAAACTGAGCTGCAGGAATTGTAACTCACTGTGGGCTACCTTTACCTTATGGAGAAAAAAAAAATCCTTTGTAAAGGACTCAGGCATTCCTTTTGTAACCGTTTTAATGGCCAATGTCTCCTAGTCAAGAGGTGGTCGCTGAATAGACTAATTCTGCAGGATTAATCCTCTCTGGTGGTGATCCAGCCATCCAAATAAATGCGACCTTATGGTGCTGAATCTGTGCATGCACAACTATACATTGACTGCATCGGAGGGCGCAGCTCAGTGAAGGGATTAGTGGGAATCAGCCACTGAGGCATACCCAACCATTTTTAGATTCTCTTTCTTGACTTTGAAAGACTTGTTAAACAATAATCACGTCACAGAAGGAGGGGGACTGGTGGCACAACAAGTGAAATACCAGCCAAATGACAAAGAGGACACCCAGGGTAAGGTAAGCCTATAGACAGGAGAGCTAAGCAAACTCATAACATCCACAGTTTGTGCACCAGGGCTGTGTTTTTAGTCTCCAAGGGCCTAAGAGAGGGCTGGGAGTAAAAACACAGAGGTGGACATGCTAGAGCTGGGACACACAAAACACAGGCTTCATGTGTGTGATGACCTTTTGTTCCCAACAGGGCTCAGTTCTGCAGGACCGCACAGCCAAATAAACATTAAATATTACAGAGGAGGGTCTAGTCTGCGGGTTTAAGCCACATCTGACCAAAAACATTAAACAAAAGACGATGTATTTGCAGTTTGAAAATCACAGCTTTCCTGCTCCGTGTAACTAGTACACCATGATAAAAGCTTTTTTATGGGTTCTTCTAAACTCCCATTATAATAAAAAAAAACCTAACAATGAAGGAGAAGTGCCTTTTGAAATGTATTTTGTTTTACATTTCTTGCAGTAAGTAAAATGCTAGCACTTTTTTAGGTGATGTAGCAGAAAAGATGGAGGTAGGGGGTGAATGATTGGAGAGAGTGAAATTCTATTGATTTTGACATCTCCACGTGGTGCATGAGTGCACATTGAATTTCCCTGCCGCAGAGTTCTGTACAACTGAACAGTGCCTACTGTGATTTCCCTGAGCAGCTTGCATGGAGAAAAAAAAAAGAGAAAGTGTTTAAATGTAAACAAACCAATCAACCAATCAATAAACACAGCGAGCCCCATGGTGCTGCTGAGCAACTAATAAACAGAACAACAATGAGGGAGATAGGCCAAACAGAAAAGAGAACCGCTGACAGAATCTCAAACATTATTAGCAAAAAAAAAAAAAAAAATCCATGGAAAGACGTCACAGTGCTGCACCGACTGTTTGATGGGTCTGGGCAAAGTAGAAACACCGCCGCAACAGCTATAGCATATGAGGATATCAAAAATTATTACTACAAGAGAAATACAATTTCACATCAGCGCTTCTGATGCAGGAGATTGCACATCCTAACTTTTTAGTTTGGTACATACAGTAAACTGCTGAGAAAGCCAGACAGTGCATATACTTCTATTACATATACATATGTTTAAATATTTAAAAAGAAAATGTACACATTTTTCTTTTTATCTGTGTCTAAATTGGATGAATCAAAATTGACATAGTGAGAAGCAATCCAAAGTATTCTTTAAAAGTAATCTTAAATCCCTGACAGTAGTTTGGACTTTGTAGAAGGTAAAAAAAATATGTCAAATTTTAGCAAGTCCGACCCACAATCTGTGAGTTTTGGCCATTTTAGCTTCTTAAGCAGCCGTACCTCTGTCTACAGTAGGTCCTCCACAGAGTATTTCAAGAACACTCTGAGTAGGTGTGAAAACCTGTCATCTAATTTTAGTTGAAACTGTAATCTATATTCAAGAATTATCACAGCTTATGTCAGAAAAACATGATATAATTGGATGGTGTATGAATACAATTCCATGCGCTTTAAGGTTCAAGCATGCTATTTCACTGTGCTGAAATGACACATGAAATGGTTGAGATAAAGGTTAAGGTCAGGGGTAAGGTGTCTTTTATTGAGACTACAGGGCGTAAACACACAAAAACATGGTTTCGCAGTGATAACATGCGGAGTAGTTCATGTTATCAGGTTAGTCAAAGAGGCCACAGCTACAAAAAATTTGGCAAATTGTGAGAAAAATGTGCAACGCATCCAAGAATGCATATTTCGTGAGAAATCTTTAGTACAACTTGTGGTTAAAGAATTACGTGGGAAACTTAAAGTGCTTTGCAGATGTTCATGTGGTATTGCTTTTCAATCATATTGCCTTCATTCATTCAAATATGCAAAGTAGTGAGATAATCTGCTCAAATACCGTGAATGATTGAAAACATGACATTCCTAGTAAGAAGTATGCAGTGCATGCAAAACAAAAATGCAGGCGAGAGCGTTCTCACCCCAACCAGACGAAGCAGATGACTGCTCATGCCCTTGGAGGTTTGGTGGAGTTGAGTTTCTCCCTGTGATACTGTAAAATCTCAATGTAAAATGCCCTGCAATGACTTGCGTTATAATTATGCGCCAAGGTGCAATCTCAAAGGCTGAATGGTGAAACCAAGGAGAAAATGCTAAAGCTGCAGTTCCTTGAATGTCAACTTGAGGTTGGTTTCAAAAGGGAGTCAGTCCCCATAGGCCACCATGTTAAAATGTCCAAATTTACAGCAAACATGTTTACAGCATGGGACAAAAATAATGTTTTTGTCTTCCATCCATCATCTATATACTGCTTAATCCTCATTAGGGTCGCTGGTTGGCCTGGAGTCTATCCCAGCTGACTTAAGGTAAAGGCAGGGGACACCCTGGACAGGTCGCTAGTCTTTCACAGGGCTACATATAGAGACAAAGAAGCACACTCACATTGACACCTACAGACAATTTACAATTAACCTGAGTGTGTTTTTGGGCCAGAGAAAACCCACACATGCACAGGAAGAACATGCAAACTCCATTCAGAAAGATCCCAGGAAGACCAGGACGCGAACCAGGGATCTTCTAGCTGCAAGGCAAAAGTGCCAATGTGCAGCCCCCAGTTGTTGTCTTGTATAGATAAGTTATTCATTCATAACAACTCTACATTTTTATACATGGCACCCACTTAAATAGTATTACTAAAGCTTTAAGTTATGCATAATTAGGGCCATGACTGCTTTGAGTCACAGATGGCAGCCACCAAACAGAGCTTCAACAGTGATCTTCAGAAAAACCATGTGACATCAGAGAGGCTTGGTCCATCTTTATATGCAACATATGTTACTAAATTGAAGTGAACTGAAATGAATAAAATAACTATAGTTCATACAACGATTCGCAGGTTATATATAACTACAGAGTAAAGTAAAAGATCATTATGTAGCTCCAGATTTTAGTACCCATCTAGTATTAATAACTGCTGTCAAACTGAATTGATGTATATGACTTACCATTAGAAGAATCCTATGTGCTTAACCCCTCTTATCCCCCTCACAGAGGCCTTTAACATTATCGGCTTTATGACACGACTGGTAAAGATCACAGAGGTTCCTCTGAGCCCTCCATTCTTGAAGTGTAATTCCTCTGACCGTATTCTAATACAATTTCCATTAAAACCCGTTTATGACTGCGATGATTGAAATGTACTTAACAAGTCTGTCATTTCTGCAGTATTGTTAGCATCAGTTGAGCCAATTGAATGTGAAAACTCTTGCTGGGTTGACGAAACCCCCGACAGAGTCTGAGGGATTTGGTCTTGGTGGACAGGTGGTTCCACTGGAGAGGCAGGAGCTCGGTACGGAGCCTTTGAAACCTTCTCAACTGGAAAATGTGGCTGCTTTAGAGACGACAAGAGGTCTCCACCACAAATAATGACCGACTTATTCGAGTCCTAAAACAAGTGGTGAAAGATTCTGCAATGTTAGTGTTTCCAAACTAATCAGACATTTTCGATTTCAAGTATTCTGAAATTCACTGAGACAACCAAAGGTGTTTCACCTGTACTTTTTCCTGCTTTTGTCCATCAAGCCAAAATATCTGCCATGAAAAGGTTTAGCTGTCTCCCAGTCATACAAACTCACAGCACTTACCATCCGTCCACACTGTTTGGTTTTCAGTATCTAGCACAAGGACTGGGATCGAAAAAAACTGCGATTTGTGAGCTGTACAGATATCTGACATTCACTCCTTCATGACAGTCGACAGGCGAGTGGAGGATATGTGCGGGTGAAGTATCCTCCTGAGGAAATGCCAGAGAAAGTCAACCGACCTCTAAGTTTCGCACAGATCAGTGAACACGGATATTATCTACTCCCCGTGCACACACTGACGCACTTAACCACAGTTCATGCTCACACACTCATCACGCTCACGCACACACAAATCAATCACCTGGCTTGCAAGCGCACTAATGATGTTGTTGACGTTAATGAGGAAGGGGACACGCTCATGAAGGCAGCTAACGATGCTAATCATGGAGATATCACACTGATGCCCCTGTAACAAGCTATCATATCAGCGAATGAGTCATCGATTAACTTGGATCTGATGTGTTTTTTTATGTGTACCCATGTGGAGCGTTTCCCAATTCAAGCCTAAAAAGCCAAATAGCAAGAATAAAAAACACCATCTGCAACGTGTCAAGGTATTTACACCCTGAAACTGGTGTTCAACGTGAAAGTAAATCAACCGTGTATCTCAAGAGAGAGTTTTTCCATCTATTTTGAACAACACTTGCAGATGCTATCTTAAGTGAACTTTCCATAATTCTGCAGTTTCTGCTGTTTATTATTCTCATTTCCCAAGATCATCTGGTTTGACTGGTAGCGCTCTCATACAGTATTGATCCATTCAGTGTGAAGCTGGAGCCAGGAAGAAGTTCAATTCACAAAAAAACAGTAAAAAGCTGCTCTTTGCCATCCAAAATTCCTTTGAAGAAGCAGAACATAAAAATCGCCTAAGTAGGTGTTAAAAGCTCTCTAACCTCATGTAGTGGTGGTACATCTGAGGAAATACAAGTCACGGCACATTGTCAAAGCTCCTTAGACAGCCAAAAGTACATCAGTCTGACTTTATATAACACTTCTCATACAAAAAGTAAGTAACAGGAAGTGTTTTACAGCTAAAAGGAAGAAAAATGCAATAAAGTAATCAAAACTATATAAAGCTGTGGGTTTTAGTAGCAAAATGTTGCCTCTATTTGTGTGTTTCATGTCTTACTTCAAAACTATGGGCATGATCTGCACCCATTTCTGTAAAATTTTGGCTCCTGGCTGCAGGGATTTGCTCTCGTTCAACCATCAGAGCGTTAGTAAGGTCCAAAACTGATGCTGGGTGATGAGACCTGGCTTATTGTGCAGGTCAGCGCTCTGCAAAGGCCAGTCGAGTTGTGCCATGGCTGGAAGCACACTACTAAAATTGTTGCTGTAGCATGAAGATTTTCAGTCATTGAAGGGCCAGAATAGGAAAAAAAAAAAACCAACAACCACAGGCCAAAAGTACACAAAAAGAATGAGGACAAGAGAGTTTGCATACTTTGGAAAGATACAGAGCTGTAGCCAACATCAAGTTAATCTGTGATGTGAAGACCTTCATCAGCTGGTGAATACTGAATTCATGATAGCTGAGGGGGTGTCATTATAGGTTTCAAAGATAGATGCAGGGAGAAAGAGAAATTTGAAAAACATACATTTATAAGTGAGAAGAAAGTAAAATGTTAATTGGAAAAGAGCCAGGCTTATTTGCATTGCAGGCTCAGGTTTCCAGCTCAGTGGCAGCCTCAAATATCATTTACCATCCTCCAGCTGATTGCAAATCTAGGATCTGGTTTCCTTTCTATATCTAAATATTAATAGTCTCCATTACATGAAAATTACTTTCATCTCCGACTCACATGGAGGGATTAGATTTTAATCAACGCATTAAATATGACTTTCTATTCCTGCAGATGGGAGAGGATGGCAGGCAGTCAATTAGCATCATGCTCTGTTTGTGCTCTCACAGTAAGCCTGATAAAGTCTTTGTTATCACAGAGGGGCTGTAAGAACGTAAACAAAATGAGAAAGTGACATGCAGGAATGAGGCAAAAATAATGATGAGCTTCAGTCAAGCATCGGCACATCAATATAACTTCAAAACAGCTTTCCAAAAGATATTTTTGGGATCAAAATATTCTGTACCAAAAACTGCAATAATGGAGTGCTTATGTGCTTGTATTCCTAAAGATCTTCAGCTCGATTGTCAATCGCTGCTCTGAAATATCAATATTCTTACAAGGATACTATGCCTGGAGTCAGTCTGCTGTATTTTATTGCTTCTCTGGTAATCATAAAATATACCGTGAAGCATCTTAGAGAAGAAAATCTAACAGTTCTTTCTTTTTCTCTCAAAATGTCTCAATGCAGTTTAGCATTGTTGCAGGAAAATGTTTCCTTATGCCCAACATTTAGGACCCCTCTGGTCCAAATCAGGTTTTTGTCTCGTTAGCGTATCCATACGGTATTTTTTGAGTCATCATAAGCAGAATAAATGGTCGACACCATGGCTTCGCTTTGCATATCATTATTCTTCTTCAGAACTGGTGTCTGATTTGAACATGTATGGTTAAATTCCTCCATTGTTGCAACATTTGCATAGATCAGAATAGATTTACAGTGTTTGAGCAGGACGAGCTGGTGTGCTTGAGCTGCACCACCACATTGGAGATAGAGGCTTCATAGAGCTGTACATTCTACAGTAAGTATCCGAGACATTTTAAGGCAGGATAAGATTATTTTCATGAAGAAAAGCTTCTATTTATTGAAATTTGACACACAGAATTGAATTTTTAGGGGTTTAATCAAAAAAAAGTACAAGAAAAGACATCTATCCATCCATTTCCTCTGAGACTGGGTGACGGTGGCAGCAGGCTAAGCACATTAGCCCAGACATCCCTCTCCCCACTAACATTGTCCAGCTTGTCCTGAGGGACCACCAGGCCAAATGAGATATATTATCTCCCCAGCATGTTTTGGGTCTTGGCCAGGGTTTACCACCAGCTGGATATGCCCCGAAAACCTCCAGTGGAAGGCGTCTAGAAGGCTAATCAGATGGCCGAGACACCTCAGCTGGCTGCTTTCAGCGCAAAGGAACAGCAGCTCTACTCAGATCTGCCTCAGGATGTCTGAGCTCCTTTCTCTGTTGCAAGAAAAAGACACGAAACATATTAATATATCTGAAAATGTACAGGTAAATATAATTCCAAAACCAGTGACCATGAACGGAAGAGTGAGAAATCGACTACTTCGTAAATTTAGATTATATCAGATCACTTAGTTGCCCACTATTTTAGGGTTTTTCTTTTATTTAAGTGTACAAATTAAGATATGACATTTTTGTGATGTTAGTTTTTTCTCTTAAAATGTTCATTTATTTTAACAGTCTCAAACGGGACATAAAAAAACTGTCTCTTCAGCTCCTAATGTGCTGAACTTCACTAAAATTTTTACTAAAGTCAAAATCTTATGTTCAACAACTGTGCTTTAGTCAGCCCAAACCCAGCAGAATCTGTTCACATGTTCGCTCCTCTACAACCTACTGCTACTTCCAGGTGGGATCAATAAAGCCTGATTTTCTTGGCTCTCTCTCCTCTGGTTAGTCTCTCAGACTTTTCCCTACCAGTGTGATTAGTAGTTTGTGGTCTGAGGTTCTGTGGCTCAGCTAGTCATTTTTATTTTTGTGCTCATTATACCTGCTGTTTCAGCAAGTTTCTTTTTTAGCAGTAAACCAAGTTGCTACCAGCCAAAGTCTAGAAAACCCAGCATTTGGTTGAATGGAGATGTGTGATTAGTTTCACATTTTGGCTTTTTTTTCTGGGTTTTCTTTTCTGTTATGCTAATGACATTTATGACAATGCAGCTAGTCAAAGCCATGGTGAAACTGGAGGCAGTAAAGTCATATTTTGCACTGTAAGTCCAGCTTTAGTGTGGTCCAACCAAATGAGAACTATAACTAACAAAAAGCTCTCTATGTCTCAAGCCAGTTTTTTTTTTTTTTTTTTTAAATTTGAACAAGCAGCTTTTTAAGATGCCTGATTTGACACGGATTCATATATTTTCCAGACTGTAATCATTTTTGATTACAGTGGTCAGAGTTTGGGTTCCTGTTAGGGAAACTCAGCTTTGCATAGTTAATAAGAAATCTGAGTTATTTTAATCTTAGTTTGACACCCTCACTTTTAATTGACTTTTTAGCCTATAGATGAGGTTTGCCTTGACACGCTGACTTTCAGCAATTTCGTGTTTTGTCATTTCCAACTTGCTTCAGTGTCTTTTTATTCACTAGTTAGCCAGGATTCATTTTACACTTGGTTGAAATATGCATACTTGACCAAATTGTTCAGTCTCTACTACTTTGGGATGAGCCTTGTTAAAGCTCCGTTCACGTAGCCTGGCTGAGATTTTGATGCCTCACCACAGTAACCTTCCTAAGGTGCACTTAGAAGCTGACAGGGTGTCACTGTGAACCTGTTACCCTTAAATCTCTCTATTATTGTAAAATGGAACAGAACTGTCTCTCACAGAAACGCAGCTCGTCTTCATGAACTTCTGAACCTCCCTCGGCTGCCAAAATCCTGAGACTGGAGGAATGTAAATGCCTTCAGCTACACCAGTGCAACCCAAAAATGACACTGATTTAATGGAATTAAAATGAGTTCTGAAACAAATATACTTATGGTTAGGGAACAGTTTAATGTAATAAGAAATGTTTTCAAATTCAAAAAGCCATGGACAGAAACCTTGTCCATGGTACAAGGTTTCAACACAGGACTTTCATGTCAGGAGAAAACCTGTGTTAAACATATTCTCTTTAAAGGTAATTGAGAATGCAGCTTAATTGTAAGGGAACTGATTCCTCAGTTCTGTAGGAGGTATTGTTCCTTTTCTAGGTTGTTGAAATGGTTCACTTACCTTTGTAGCCTTGCCATGCAGGTAGTGATTGTTATACTATGGTCTGAGATGTGAAAGATTTATTCTACCACTGCAGTTAGTGAAGCTCAGTGGAATTCCATTTGTAAAATATCCTTACCATTTAATTTAGAATCTCACAGTAACAAAATCTGCAAATCATATTCAGCAATGGCACCTTGTTACTCTGGATAATTCTCTGTATGTAACCCCTTGCTTCTGGAAAGACCTTGCTTTTTGAGTTGCTTTTGAAATACAAGTCTTCAATAGTTTATGCACCACAAATGTATAGTGACTTTTAATTCTGTGGTGTTGTACACACAGGATCTAATATGTATGTAGACGTGTATCGAGCTGAGCGATGCATAAAGAGAGTCCATAGTGCTGATGGATGAAGTCCGTCGCACTGAATACTTATTTTTGTCTGAATTTGGATGGAGGCATCGCTGGTGGGAGAAATCTGACTATTTTCTCAAAAATAGAATGCAAATTAAATCTTATGACAAAATAACAGATGGGTTCCCCTGTGAAATCAAATCACTTGAGCTGAGCTTTTCCAAAACAAATATGTAATTTGTAGAGAAGTTTTCTCTGTAGATCATATCAACATCTAGCGTAAAGGAGTGTGGCCATCTGCTTATCTCTCTGTCCAACACGTATACTCGACTGTGCCGAGTCCGGCACCTGTCGCAGAGGAGACCACAGAGGAGTGTGGGAGGATGCCTACAAACATCGCATCCCTGACAAGACCTGCTTCAAGCAGCCAGCAGTTGAACAGCCTGAAGACAGTAGTGTGCCTTCACTCTCAATTTTCATCCATGTATGAGATGAGCATTTTAATTAAAATGTTCATGTTTTCTTCTTGTAGATTGCAAAGCATTCAATGCATGTGTGGGGCTTTCACAACTTTTGAGAAGTACAGCACTATGCAGGCCTATTAGTGGAGGGGACATGATGGTGGAAATCTATGCTGGAGAACCAATCAGGTTTTTTAACTTGGAAAAATGAATGGCTTTGACAACTGTTTATATGCTGCAACAGAGATGTGGTCAGTTTCAAAATTGAGGAATACGCCGGTGGCTTTTACTGTGAGTCTTTGGAGTCTCCCTCTATTAACTGCATGGTGTCAGCAGTAGGGTGAGGAGCAGAAAGCAGCAGTGAATACTGGATTGTGTGCAACTCCTGGGGAGAGCCATTGGTGAGTCATCACGTAGCACATTACAGCCTGAATTTTTTGCAAGGTTCAGTAGCTTTGAAACTTGACATTTAAAAGAACGAAGGCTGGAATGAATGTCGTGGGTGCAGTAGATTTATAATCTAAACGACCT
The DNA here is from genome assembly GCF_022539595.1 of Amphiprion ocellaris. Lineage (NCBI taxonomy): Eukaryota > Metazoa > Chordata > Actinopteri > Pomacentridae > Amphiprion > Amphiprion ocellaris. Next base: position 7,315,015 of record NC_072778.1, on the reverse strand, counting down.
TGAGATACTTCGTAGAGACTTAGAAGGGCTGCCTGAGGATCATGACAAGTGCCTAAAAAGGAGGAAATGGAAGCCTCTGTAGTCTTGCTTTGGAGCAAGACTCCTTATATGGAGATTCAATTGTACCCCCAACCTACCTACAGAGGTTGACGACAGACCCCAGTTTGTGAGGTTAGGTCAATCACACCTCCTCAACATCCTGACTTGGAACACTGACGTCACACAAGGCTGCATCCTGAATCCTCTCCTTGACTCCCTGTTCACGTATTACTGCACACCTGCACGTTGTTCCAACACCACTGTCAAGATTGCAGACGACACAAAGGTGGTGGGTCTCATCAACAACAATGATGAGACAGCAAGGAAGATGTTCGCCTTCTGACAGCATGGTTAAACTAACAAGACCAAGGAGCTCATTGTGGACTTAAGGACGATGAAAGGCTGCCCACAACCCCATCCATGTAAATGGAACAGATATAGATCGTGTTTCTGGCTTCAAGTTTCTGGGCGTCCACATCTGCAAGGACCTCTCCTGGACCTCAGCACCTCGACATCTGATCAAGAAGGCTCACCAGCGTCTCTTCTTCCTGAGGAGACAGAGGAAGATCTACTTGTCTCTTAAGATCCTGGTGAATTTCTGCCAGTGCACCATCTAGAGCATCCTGACCAACTGCATCACAGTTCTGCTAATGTAACTGCTCTGTTTCAGACTGTACTAGACACTTAATACTGTTTACACTGTTTATACAGTTTATACTATCCACACTATTTATACTGTTTATGCAGCTCATACCACTATTTATCTCTACCTGTAGATTTAGATTATTTATTTTATATTGTATCCATATATCTACATATTCATTGAAGATACAAGGTAAAACTTGTACAGTTTGTTCTTTTTAAAAAGTATTTTAACATGTAGTCTTTCTGAACTAAGATTATCAATACATAAACAGCTCAGCACTGCAAAGCCTTGTCACATTTTGAACTAAACACTTCTAGACTAGAAGTCATGGTTAGATTCCCTCAAGTGTCCCTGTGTCTGCATAAGTTTTCCCTGGTGCTTCAGATTCCTCTTACGGCCTATGCATGATGGGTTAATTCATTTACTGATTCTTAACTGGCCACAGGTATGAATGTGAGTGTAAGTTGTTTGTCTCTTTGGGTTAGCCCTGCAGTGAGCTTCAAACCTGTTCAGGTTCCTCTCACTCACTGTCCAAAAATCCAATAGAGTGTCTCTAGCTAATGGATGGATAGATTTGCTCAAGCAAGTGAAATAAAACTGTTTATACACAGTTCAACTTTGGCTCATGAATGCGTGCTGTTTGACTGTGAAATAGCACAGACTAAAATTGAGACCATTACCTCAACTAACCCTCAATGTTTTTTGGTGCAGCAACATGTTGGTATGAATGGTTCAAACAGAAAAGCAATTAAACACTTGCGCTGCTTGAAATGGGTGCTCTCAGCAGTGTATTATTGTACTTTGAGCCGAGGGACCCGAGACCAGATTTAGGTCAAAATCAAAGCAGTAGAGGTTGATTGCTGACTTATCCTTGTATTATGTGTCTCCAAATATAGTAATGTTTCCACCAGTTGGCACAAAGAGGGATGTTAACGGTTACAGAAAAAAACTAATAAGCACATTTTGCATATCTTAATGTGTTGTTCTGCTGGAGTTCATTACAAAGGAAAATAAGCACATCTGCTGTATAGTAGTGCTTAAAAAACAAGACATGTATCCGATCAGCTCCTGCTCATTTAGGTGGACGCTGGAGAGTAATAATTCAACTTTTAGGCATTAGTTTTACAATCACTTCACCCTACAACTATGTAGTATTTCATTATTCCTACTTCTTTAAGACCTTAGACATCTTAGTTGGTAAGACAGGCTTCTGATTTAGAATGATTTCAGACAGCTCTGATGATATTACGATGACTGACCACAAATTGGGGTGAACTATTTCTTAAGACTTGGTACACCTGAGACCACATGCCCTACAAACCTGCCTGTTGAGTTATGCCCCTGTGCACACTGAAAAGGCACTCGGCTTATTTGCTAAAAAGTTGTGAAATTGGCTACAGATCTCCAGGGGAATCTTGTACAAATGTGGTCTGGAGGTACTTCACATGTACGCACTGAGAAATGTATTTGTTTGCTGCAGTTTTTGCAGGAAACCTAAACATGTCGCATCATTAGCATTTACCTAGAGATGCGTCTGGATTATGTGCAAATGCAAAATTGTCAAGGGTTTAGTGTTCGGAGTTCTACACTGACAGTTTTCTGAGCCAGTTATTAATGTGATGTGACAAACCACGCTGCCATTACCTTGAGACTTCAGGTCACAAGATTACAAAATCAAGGCAGTCATTTTCAAACGCTGAAAGCCGTTTGTTTGTTCTACATCTCTGAGCTTGATAAACAGACCAACCTCCCTTATTGACTGACATGCTTTATTAGTTTCAATTCTGTTATGCTTCTGGAGTAACATTCAGTTTAATCACCAGTTATCTACAGTGGCGCACACAGAACAGCACAATGGCATCCTCTGAGTTTATGTGCAATTATAAGGAGCCCATTTTCTTGCTGTTCAGATGGAGAACAAAAGAAAACTGAGCACTTAGATATTTGGTTCAGGGGACTCGACAATAATAAAAATGCAAAAACACAAGCTGCTGTGCTTTGCTGCTGATATGAAAATGCTTCCCATTAACTGCACTTCCCATTCAGCATCTCTGGGGAGAACAAAGGATAATCAAACCTTATGCAGCGCCGTTAACTTCAAGCCTCTGAACCAAAGCAAACCTTAAGCCTATAAAGCTGTGGCATGTCCGAGTTGAAGCCCACTGCGAAAACAAATATTGAGCATAATTTTGTTGCTCAATATTATGCGATCAAGCCCCCACCCTCCAGCAATCTTTCATATGAAATCAAATTTGCGCTCTGATTAAATTTCCTGCATGTTTTCTCATTTGCATAATCACAAACAGAGCTCTAATGGCTGTGAATGAAAACACATGGTAATCTTGGGGTCTAAGGCAAAAAAAAAGGGTCTGTTTGGTATGACAACAAAAGTAAAAATAACACAGGTTGCAAATGCACCGACCATTTTCATACCGAGTGGTTCAGCATTCATCTTCATTACAGCAATCAATACAGCAAGATGGATTTTTCAGCAATTCCTGCAAACCCATTATGTATTGTTTCAGTGATCAATATCTCGCTCTGTAAACATGGAGATGGAAAGGGTGGTTGTTACATGAAAAGAGTATTACTGAGGCCTTTTGGTGATGCAGAGGCCCGGATTATCAGCTTAAATAGAGTTGGAGGGAACATCCACTTCTAAAGTATCTTTGAGCAAGGCATTGTAATGATTTATCCGTGGCAGCTGCCTCTAGCAGCAGTGTAGGAATATGCAGAGAAGCTTCCCCTGTGTGTGTGCTTTGTGTAATCCTCCCCCATGCATTCACTTCTCAAGGCCACTGCTGAAACTTGCCTCACAAAATAGGCAACAGACAACGAAGGATAAGGCAGCAACATTTCACAGAAGTATCTGTTCTCCGTTTTAGCCTACGAAGTTACAGAGATTATATCTGATGTTAATGATTCCAAGCATGCCCCAGTGACACATTTAATTATTACTGGCTATACGAGCAGACGCAATAAGGCTGAAAAAGGATGAGATTTCTTTTCCTCACGTATTCCACAGTAGTATCCATCATTCATTTATCGCATAGAACATGAGTTTAGCAGTTTTTTCCGTGACAAATCTTGTTCTGTTTGCCAAAACAGAGGCCTGGAGTACAGCACAGAATGCTAATAATCACAATGCATGAAGCATCAGTGGGAAATAAGCTGTTCAAGATGGTATAAATCAGACATTATCATACCCCTAACTTCAGCAAAATGCTTGTTTGAGCTGATTTGCATTGCATGGTACATCCAAAGCCAAAACAGCAGAAGAATTTTAATGTGTGTCTCATGTTGCTAATGAGCCCATGCAGGAAATATGATCTGATCATTAAAAACAAAATTTCCTCCTCAGACAGCCACCACTTTTCCTGATGATCCATGTTTTTCTCCCTGTCGAGCGAAAAACACTTACACAACAATCACTTAGTCAGTGTGATTCCTAAATCGATTTACAGCCATAGCCACCCTGCTGATGTTGTGCATCATTCTGCCGCTAATCTCGCTTCCTCGTCCAATATACTCATGCAACCTTGAGGCGGCCACAGAATTAGCTTTAGTTAATGGATGAGTATTAATCCCTCTTAGTCACAACAAAATTAAGAAATAATGTGGCCATGAATATTTCAGTTACACTGCAGCAACACAGGAATCTGCTGGTACAATCTGCTCGGGCTTGCAAAAAAAGAATTGGCGATTAAATACATTATTAATGCTTCATAATAAAATTCATATTTCGCAGCGGCTGAATGGGAGCTCCGGAGTGAAAATCCAATGAGCAGTCAATACTATTTCAACCTAACTTGCTGAACACATAGAACAGAGAGAAATGGCCTCTGAAATACTGCAGCTCATTGAGCCGTGCTTTTGCTCTGCTTTTATCACTCTCGCCTCCGAAGGTAGTGCATTCTTATTATATCCCTTAAAAATAGATGTGAACCGTCCAAGTCAATGAGTTCCTGCAGCCTCCCCCTGGAAGTTTTAATTAGAACACCAGTCACTCACGTTATCCTTGTTTCAAGAGGGCCGCTTCCACATTCCTTAGCTGCCCACTTCATCACAGGATCAGAGGCCCACAGTGAGTAGACTGTTTAGGGCGGCAGCCTCATATTTCCTCTGGATTTTACCTCAATGTTCAGAATCTGGGTCACTTCAGTTACTGATGGAATGAAAATGAGCTGCAGTTTGATTGGCAGAGTTATTGCAGAGATATATTATAAATTTAAAGTCTCATAACCAGCCCTTCATAATGAAAAGTGCAAGACATATTAGATTATATATATCCCACTACATGTAATGAGCTTTGCAGATAACAAGGATTGACTGGAGAAGCCCTATTACGCTTTCTATCAAGTGCTGTTGGGTGCTAAAAAAAACATGTGCATGGTGTTATTAGAGATCCGCTACCCTTAGATGAAATGATTTCGATGAATCTGATGAACTGATATCATACTGTGAGGTAAAACTCAAAACATCTTAAAAAAACATGAAAACATCTTACTTGCAGAATACATGAAACACAACCAACTTTTAGGACCCAAAGACATAATGATTTCTCTATTGATCCCAATACAGTGGAGGTTAAGTCAGTCAATTCTGTATTGATCAAGGCAGTAAAATCCAACTACCAAACAATAACTATAAGGAACTACTTTTGTTCAATCAAGAAACAGTCGTGCAAACCGAGGACGCTTTTTCCATTTCACCAAAAACAACAGTTCATTCACTTCCATTGTATATTGTAATTTCAGAGAGGAATAAATCACAAACTGTGGACAAAAATAACCAGACATACTGTATCTACACCTATATTTTACTTTTTCCCTGCCCAGTTGGCATATAGTGTCAATACCGTTAAACAGATTGTTCATTAACCATCATGAAAATGTATTATTTGGGTTTCACATGTAAAAATAATAATAATAATGAGGAAATTGATGCAGTTGGGTTTTGTGTAAGCCTTTAGAATGTCCCTGGCTGTCTCAGTGGAATCAGAATATAATGATGACATGGTTATAGTGGAGCATAATTGGTGACTTTCATCTTCCAGCCAGTGGCCATTATTACTGTATTCTCGGGGACTGTCATTCATTCCGGGGAGGCAAGCAGGAAAGAGAGAGGGGTCTCTGGTTCATATGAACTGACCTGTAATTGCATGATGCTGCCCCCTGTTGAAAACCCGATCTGCAAGTTGTGTTGACATCGTGACTGTGTGGTGTTTTTGTGGAGAATTAAAGCACGTCAGGACCGAACGGCTGTGACAACACAAGAGGAATTTTGTGATGCACATGGCTTATGCAGTGCAGGTAGACAGACCTTTCATGCAGAACAGGTTACACAATTTATGCACATCTTTTTTTCTATTTGCAAATCAAACTTTTCAACATGCCCTTCCCAGAATGTCATTCTTTATATTGCCAATAGGGAAATACTAGTCCACTGTTTAAGTTGCTAGAGTGCTGTGATAAAAGAAAAAACACTTTATTGCGCACAAAGGAAAGAAAACATTCCATTAATTAAGCTCCTATCAAGAAGTGAGTTCAAGATGCAAATGAGTGTGTCCAGTGACTGTAAACCTGTGCAGCGTGACGAAACGTGGAAACACGAGGGTTTGGTTAATAGGTGAGCTTTCTATCGATTCAGTCTAACGTAATAGGATGCACCAGCACAGATTATTCCCCCCATGACACTAAGAGGATGGCTTCTGCGGGGAACAAAGGGCCATCGCAGTTGGCACACAAGGAGTTAAGGTGTATGAACGCCCGACTTGGCGTTGATGGTATCCGCGCGCAATGATTAACGATATTGATTAACGAAACATGCGGAATTGTAATGTTTTCGTAGGCTACCAAAGAGGGGGACGAAGAGCCAAGCAGTAATGGATTGGTACTGGCGCTGAAATGATGTAATTAACCACAGCAAGGCTTTGTGAGCGAAATTATTCCTCTGCGCACTTGTCCAAATCATTAACTATTAACAACCTTTTCTCATGAAAGTGCCCGAATCTCGAAACGCCTGAACGATGATTGATGTCGACAAAGCGCCTGCCCGCGAGAAAACAAATCTGTCCAAATGTGGCTTTGAAGAAAGGGAGCTTTGCTTTCGACCTGATCACAAACTTGGTTTTGAAGGGAGAGCGCCCCGCCCTCCTGGTCCTTATAACCAGAAAGCCTGTTTGCAGGACGCTCAAACATTACAGGAACACTGGAGACCACATCGCTGTACATGATCCATTCCTGGAGGCGAACTCTGGCTACAAAGACATCACGGATTACACTGGCTGTTTCGCCTCTTCACGGCAAGCAAACGAGCAGAAGTGGCCATGGATTTTCTCAATCACAACTATTTGAACGCGCGCAGCCCATATGACTATACTTTTAATTTCTGGAACGACTATCTCGGGCTGACGACGTTGGTCACGAAGAATAATAAGCTCAGCATGCCCCAGAATCCCAACTCCATCACCGAGTCGCTGAAAGCGACCCTGGGCTTGGACGATTCTCCGGCGTGTCCGTGCGTAATCGCGGGCGGCGTTGGAGACGGCGGGCACCTGGACTGCTGCTGCCCGTCCGGGAGCCCCCCGCCGGCCTCCATCCTGGACTTGAAAGAGCGCTTCTCGATACTGAGCCCCTTCCAGAACCAGCTCGGCGTCCAGCTGCCTGAGCGGGAGGTGGGTTTTGGTGGCAGCTTCGCGGGGCTCGACCTGTTCGGCATGGAGAGGAAGATGCGCAAACCCGCTTCCAGGAGCAAACAGGAGCCCAAAATCTGCGTCTTCTGCCGAAATAACGGGGCTCCAGAGGAGGTGTACGGCTCCCACGTCCTGAAGACCCCGGACGGCAGGGTCGTGTGCCCGATTCTGAGGGCTTATACCTGCCCCCTTTGCAGTGCCAATGGGGACAATGCCCACACGATAAAATACTGTCCACTGTCAAAAGACCAGCCATCCCAGCGACCATTAAAGGGGGGGAGGGCTGTGGGTGGTAAGAGGATGAAAATATTTTAACTAGACATGACTATAAAGTAAATTGAATTGCACTGAACAATTTCCAGATGACTGTTTTGATTTCGGCTCTAGCCTTTATCCCAGTTTCATAAACATATTGATTTTATCTTCTTTTCTCTCTAAGATCTCTTATATTTTTATAGTTCCTTTATCCACATAGAATAATTTTATGCTTTATACATTGAATTTATTTTTCTTTCTAGTTTGTAGTCATTTGAACGTGTGCATATAAATACACCTATGTATCAATAATCACAAAGTGTGAATAAATTTTAAAAAAGGTATTTTGTTCATGTAGGGAAACACACTGACATTGGCAAAGGGGATGAATGTCATAGCCTATTTCTATCGAGTATTTTTGTACGGTGAGCTAAGCTCGCTTCGATTTTCTTTCACGTCTTAGAAAACCAAAGTTATGTTTGCCATTAAAGAAGCTCAAGAATGTGTCATTAATGAATACTTGTGTGCGTCTGACTGGAGGAGGAACTCTTTGATCCCATCTGCCTGCCTAAAAAACTCCACAACATATTTTCCAACTCGCTCTAAAAGTTGACATTCAATCTGCGAGGCAGGAAGAAAAAAAAAAAGACAATGTGGCCTCTGTGTAGGGCGCATATTCTCTGGGGAACATTATAATCAATTGTTGCCATGCCAAACCTCTGTTCCAACCCTATGTGATGAGAAAGTTATCTGACTTCACAAGCAGTCAGAAATGAGAGATAGGATCGTACATTTTTTATGTTTACATTCCCAAATAAGGGTGACACACTGGATTTCTTTTCTCTGTCAGGTCTCTTTTTTTGTTTGTTTTGTTTTGGTTCGCCCTGACAGTGTATTCACCAGAGAGTCTCATGGGCAGGTCTCCTCTGCAGTATGAAGTGGAGTGAGTCCCATTTACCTTTCACCCTGTGTCGGGGTGAAGAATAGCAAATGAATGTTAGTGAACAACGTGTTATCCCGTTATTTCTTTTTTTTTTCTGAAGAATCCCAAAAAGATGCAAAAATGTTGTGAATGTATGATTGAAAGTGTCACTTGCAGGACTGCACATTTCTGACAGTTTTGTTTACCAAAGGAATACAGTTACATTGAAGAAAGAGGAAAGATTTGCTGTATTGTATATAAGGTGATGTTTATTCAGTATTTTAACATTACAAGTGACTTCAGAGGGCGCTACCTCAACAGGATTTTGTACTTACATGTAAAATGTCAACAGCAGTTTATTGATATAGTGCTGCCATTTATAATAAGGGTTTTGATAGTATTTTGGATCTTTGTATAACATAATTGTATTTTCATTTTGTTGCATTTAACATTATGGAAGCAAGTTTCCAAGAAGCTATAAGCATTGCTCACCAAAAGGTGAATGTCTGTAAATAGTGATTATGCCCATACTTTTTAAAGTTTAGTTGTTCAATGTTGCATTCTTGAGAGTGTGCAAGAGAGTGGATATTGAAAAAGGCTTACAAAAATTTGCCACTTTTAACAGAGGTTTTTTGATTAAATGAATAAGAGAAAAAGAAACACTGTTGAACTTTGTTATTTATATTTTACCACAATTTCCTGTATGCTGCTGTGCAGAATAACAACATATGAATTCACTAGAGAAATAAAAGCGTATCAAATATTTGGAGCTATGTGGTGTTCTGTAGTTGGTTTACTCCGTGTCTGACTATCAGGGTATATAAACTCTTTTCCAAACACAAAAGTTGTGTAAGAGTCTCCGATTACTGTTTTACTGGCTGATTCTGTGATTTGCAAGCTGGCTGATTAAATCATGCAGGAGAGTCAACTAAAAACAAAGAAATGGCTTTGCTTTCCCGTAATTGGCCTCCTAACTCACTGCCTCACTGACGAACTGACACAGACTGTGAGGATCGTGTCCATGTAGTCTATTCGAGAGAGAAAAAATTCCCCTTAACCTTTGCTTTAGGACAAACTAATACTAATCTGTTGCTCTCATATCTTAAAGATTTGTCTCCGAGGGACAAACACAGTGCCATGGTTGTTCGCGGTTGTTTAGGGAGGTCTGCCCACACAAGAATGTCTTGGCTTATTCCTCGCCATTCAAACAGATCATGTTTGCACTGAAGTGGATTGAATAGCTGGCCCTCCCGGCCTTCTCCGCCTGCCATCTGTGGAATGGCTGCTGCAGACATATTATGGGGCTCAAAAACAGGCAGGGAGCTTTGCTGCTGCTGCTTGTTTTTTGGAATAAAGTCAGAGCTGTACACAGTTGTGCAGCTGTGAGTGCTTATGGCTCACTGCAGCAGCTTGGTTTGTTACAAATCCCCTCTAAATGAGGAATATAATAAATAGAGTAAAACCATGAGTTCATGAATGGCCTCAGTGTCTGCGGTCTCTCTCACCAGCAAAACTGCCTCAGACATTCATAATTGCAGCTGATGCTTAGCATACAGTGCAAAACACATCAAAACAACTGTACATACATTAGCCTGAAGCATGCGGCTGCTGGGATCCACACCTTCTCAGTTCCTCCTTCCCTCCCTGCTCTCCCTCCCTACTCTCCCTGCTCTGTCTTCATGGATCTCTCCAGCTGAGGCTGTAGCATTAAAAATGGATGACTACTAAGTGCAACAGGGATTTATCTCTGTGAGAACAGTGGTGAAAAAGCCTGGTGGCCTAGCATTTCAGGCAAACACAGTCAGCTAACAGGTCTTATTCCCACTACGCTGCAGCCTCCATTAGCCCCTCTGCAGACGGGACCCATATAATCAAGTTAGTTGCACCATTTATGAGATATGTATCTTTCATGATCATATAATATGTCTTAGCTGGCTGGTTTTCATGCAATAAACCATTTGTGTGCACAATACATTTCTCTGCACAGCTGGATGGGTAAAGCAAGACAGGCTTTTCTGGAGATACGATGCAGCAAAGTTCTGCCACTGACTATACGTTCTTCCCATAAAACTGAGATGAGCGAGGAAAATATTTTAATTAAAGAGCAGCGTTATCAGTCAGGTGTTGACTGGGGGAACCTATCGTTAAGAATGAGGCAAGTGGATCGCCTCTGGCAAGTGATTAAGATTTAGCTAATGCTCTGCAGCAGTAGTTAGTCTTTGCTGTTAATGGGATTTAGAGGATTCATTAAATCACACTGGTCCTCAGCATAGTGGCTGTACATGCAACGTTCCCTGTTCAAAGTGCTGTAATTCTGCAGATCCTTGGTTTCCAGTCTTTCCGTCCAATGTACCATCACAGTCCTTTCAGATGGGCTTAGATACTCCTTCATCAGATCCATGTGATATATGGGATGGCTGAATGGAAGTGCTCGATAGTATTTCACTGCAAAGAAAACACATTGGCTGTGACCAGTTTGTTGCTGCACCGGTGAAAGTACAGTTATCCAGGTGTTGCTATACGCTTTCTTATAGTTGACTACTTTGCCATCGTAAATTAGAAAACATGAAACAACGGACCATTTCAAGAGTATCCCTCTTCCTTATTTTCTCAGATAAAAATGTTACATTTACATTATACATTACAGATCCTTTGAAAGTAGTATGTTTAATTTGTCTGTATTATTGAATTACGTCCCTTCTAATGAGGCCAATTGAAGAATGGTGTTAGAATATGATAGAAAATCTGCTTAATTCAGGCACTCATTCACTAAACCTGTCCGTAGGGTAATAAAGCTCAAACATTCAAACCCAATCTGTCCGAGTCTCCAGGCAGGACAAAGCAAATACTGAAAATGATTTGGCTAAATGACCCTAATGGCCCATTTGGAAAGCATTCGTCTCATTCACCGACCCACAACAGCATGGAGGGCTGGTGCTAAGTTCAACATCTGCAGAATCCATTTGTGGGCACTGTCATTTCCCAGAATACACTTGCAATAAGGATGCTCCTGTCGCCTAGCAACTACTGGAGATAGAATTGCACAGCAGCTGAGCACAAAAGTCATTCCACAGAGTGAGGTAAAGAGGATAGCACCTTTAGCCTTCATGCTAGATGGTTTGCTGGTGATTTGGTGGAGGTTTGATGTTAAAATTGGAAGAAAACCCCTTAAATGCTTTTGGTATGAATGTATTTTTCAACACATTACTACCCCCTGTGGTGATGAAAGGCACTACAAAAATATGAGTACCTGTTTTGTTATACAAAGGCACCAGTGCGGAAGGAATCATAATGAATGGTATGCTGTAATTGAACTCTCTGTCAGCGTCGCTGCATTGACCATTGGGTGGACTCTGGGATAACAGCTCTGTCCCTCTGAGGCCAGATTACAGCTCTGAGGCCGTAATTGAAATTTCACAAAGGATTTATTTGAAATCAAAACTCGTTGCTGTTTAAGTGAGGCGGACAGGTTATTAAGTTTCTTTCACAGCATGATCAGCTTATTTCTCAGTGCCTGTTTCACTGCTGCAGATGTACTGTCAGTTGGAATAATCCTCCGAGTCACCGGTGCGTAGATCTGCACGGCAAAAGAACATTAAATCACATTAACGTTTATTCAGTGGGTATTATTTTATTTTTTTAATGTGTTTTCTTAAAAATTGTTGTGCTTTTGAAGCAAATACTTGTCTGTCTGGCTTCAGTCAGCGCCCAGCTCTGGGTGTTCTCCACTGGCATATGGGCATATTCTTTGACAGTCAACAAAAACAAAACAAGACAGCAGGGGACTTGTTTTTGTCTGTATATCTGTGCCTCTTGGTATGTATAAATAGTTTCTAGAATCAAGAATCCAATTTCCTCCAGACATCCTCTTTTCCCAACAATGCCGTGTTATGTGGGTAACAGCTTTTTGCCGGCTGTGATGATGAATCCAAGTGAAAGGAAGCCACTGGAAACAATCAATTATTTGTTATATTTACTAAAAGCGCCCTGATTTAAAATATGCTCTCTGCTGCCATTCATTCCCCACATTGTGATTCCTAAACTGCAACACACAGGCTGTATTCTTGTGTTGCCATTCGGCTCGTTCCAGTGCTGTGTGCAGCTACGTCTCGCTAAGCCTCCTATCAGTAGAGATAATCACGGCTACTTAACATGACAGAAGGTAGAGCCGTGTTGTCTCACCTTATCAATAAATTATCTGATGAAAACACACAGTTTCACACAATTCAGAGAAGAATAATGCTTTTTTTTGTTCCTGAGGCCTAGAAAAACACCCTCTTTTACCTTTTCCTTAAAGTAGGATTTATCAAGAGCTTAACTGTGCGTTGCTGATGGCATAATAGTGTTTTGTTGTGTGCCCACTGTGGAGCTCAGTGCTGTCATTAGAACATTTAAGAGTCATTGAATTCAGCTCAGCAGTGGGAATTTCTCAGAACATGAAACTGTGAAGGAGATTGTACTGCAGTATTTTGTACCAATGTGCATGAATTTCAGAGAGGATGATGTTTGTTTTGGTTTGGTTTCAAGTGCCTGTTCATCTTTTATACTACTAGTTCATTAATGAAGGTAAATTCAATTAAATGAATAACCTTATCCTGACTTGCATTAGCACAGATTTTATTATTCTTTTGAGTCATGAACAGCACATAAATATCGAATACTAAAGTATGGGATTGGTTCCTCTACAACAAATGTCTGCAGAGCCTGGTGAATGGAGCGATAACATGGGATGAGTTATGTTCTACCATTCATCACACCTCCAGTACTTTCCCCCTCTTTTTAATAGAGAGGAGAGATTGTTGACGAAAAACATTTTAATTAAAGGCCAGCGTTATCAGTCAGGTGGTGACTCTGAGCACTTATCAGCAAACAAAAAGAAACTGGATCCCCTCTGGCAGGTGATAAAGACTCTCCTAATACCCCGCAGCATTTGCTGTTAATATAGAGAATATATTAACTCAGACGGCACCACATCACAGGTTTGCTCTTCAGTAGCATTGCCATGCTAAGATGGTCCATTTACATAGCATCCTTCAGTTTCATTGACCCCATAAGATAACAATGTTGAAGGCAGATAATAAGTTACAGAGAATTCACTTATTGGTCCCATCATTTCCCAGAATACCCTTGCAATGAGGATGTTCCTGTCGCCTAGCAACTCCTGGAGATAAAATTGGACAGCAGCCAAGCATGAAAGTCATTCCATAGAGCGAGGTAAAGAGGATACCATCTTTAGCCTTCAATTATGGCCTACTGGTGATCTGGTGCCACTCATCTGCCCAACATTTGGAAAAGAGTTGATGTGTCAGTAAACGTCATTTCGAGACAGATAATAAAGGCTTGAAAAGGATGCAGGTGATGGATTCTTTCTGTTATATAAACTGACCCAAGTGATCGCGAGGTGTGAGTTCAGCTTCAGTTCAGTGCTTTATCTAAATCATCCATTCCGCAGTGAGCAGTAAACACACCGCTATAGCGTGTGGAAAGTTACAGCCAGAGATGTCTATTAACTAAAAAAGTTTATGTTAAGTAGTAAACTTTCACTGTTGAACTCTATGTGGGCTAAAATTTGTCTTGGTCAGTATAAACGATTTAAAAGACAGTGAATGAAAAAACGTAATTACAATAATGAAATGATTCTTGATTTATCACATGGTTGAGATTTACAACGACAAAATCCCCTTTTGTTTTCTGTTACATTGCCTGCTTATACCAAAGTAATAAAGTCAGATGGGGCTTTATTGGCATCTAAACTGAATCTAGGGGTAGATCACATTTTTGTACCAACACAGTTTTTACTCGTACAAGCCTGATCCATGAAGGCCCTATCTGGCAGCCCAGTGGACCCAAGGGATCCACTGCCGATGTCCCAGGACCAGACATAACAGGACACCCATAGAGCTCCCATGTTTATGTAGCAATGATCAGAGCTGTTTTGGCAGCAGATGCAGGTGGTTTTAATGTTGTGGCTGTTCGGTGTATAGTGTGGGTTTTTGCTGAGATGTAAGCCGTCTGTAAAACTGCAGCAAATCGTGTCTGGTGGTAAAATAACTCAATGAGGCACGTCACTTTATCGTATGTTGTCTGTCAAAAATATAATTTACTACAAACAGACACTAAGCTTGTTAAGATGATGAAGTGTTTTCACACAGGAGAAAATTAAGTATGCATAAATATGTCAGTATTCATGCTAAAAATACTCAACTTTTTCCACTGTGTCGTTGATGTGCACTGTTTGCTGACGCTGTGACGCTCACAAAGTAGAGGTGACAGTTACAGAATCAACATAAAACACAGAGAGTGAAAACAAAGCATAAAATAGGCAAAAAGCTAATTATATGCAAAGTTGATTTGTCTGTGTAATTTGGGATATCTGCTGTTTGTATGAAACTGAAAGTTTTTGGTAACCTGTGAATAATATCCTATAGTAGTGTATACAAGAGTATCTAGTAGGGAGATATAGCATAAAAAATGTGTAAAAAAATCCAGAATTTATCTCACTGATATGAATTGGGACACTTTCACAATCCTTTTGAGCATTTGAGCTCCTAACGCAGCTCCACCTTACCTAATCAGCTAGAATATGTGAAAACACATGAGACAGTATGTGAAACAGTTTAAGATGGTTGCAAATCCCATAAAAGCACAAAACAAGAGTTTTAAAGCACTGAACTGTCTGTACTTACACAGCAAAATACAGCAGCTACAGTATAAGACAATGTATTTTGGCTAGACAAGTGTTCGGAGTGAAGTTTGAGAAAGAATTCTCAGGCTCTTTTATACACCACAATTTGTCTTCATTCATATCTACTTAATTCTTGTCGACAAAATGTTCATTAAAAATGGCCCAGGGTTGTTTTTTTTTTTTTTTTTTGTGATTGTGTTGCTGCATTGATCACCGTCCAAGTGGTAAATTGATCTGTTTTCTATCTTCTCTTATTTAATAATGCAGTGAATTAAAACTGCCAGAAGGTGGTCTTTTCCACTCACTTGAGATTGTTTCTGGGTGAAACTGATGAAAACGCTACTATAGGTTTCGGGGGAAACTTGCAAGATTAATTTCTCTGTAGGTGGAAGCTAACAATAGCCGCCTGGGTGGAGGTTTGAGCAAACTGTAAACTGAACTCTACTCCGCGGTAATGGAAGCTTTAATTTTTAATATTTTTTTGCAAACTGCTGTTGTCTAATGCTTGGAAGTAGAATTCAAGCATTTACTGACACTGTAGATCCGTCATGATACCTGAAACCAAACAACTTTGTCAGAGCGTCGTCAGTGAGTCACCACAATGTGCTGAGTTAAAGTGACAAAGTTTCAGGTGCATGTGTGATTTTCCAGGAAAAAGAGGAAAAACTGTTGATGCTGGGAAACTTTGGAGCTTGTTTACATTATATTTTTGCAGCAAAGCCAATGCATTCCCTCCAATTTAGTGCAATCTGCAGTCTCTTATATTTATCTGCTTCTGAATTTCAACAAGCAATTTGAAATGTTTCATGAAGAATCAGCGGAAAACTAACGGTTTGATGAAGAATCAACGGCTGACAACATGAAGCTTAGACATGAAACACATGAAGGCAGAACAACGCAAACATCAAGACCAAGAAGATCCCTGGAGATTTAAAAAAAAAGAGTAAGAGCATTCAAATTTAATGCAGATTTTAAAGTAGGAGGCTACATTTCACTAAACACTGTACTTAATTTGTTCCCAACACATGACAGGTGCTGCTAAGAAGAGGCTCATTCATTGCAGGGATCACAGCAACAGCTCGGCCCACCGATCCAGTCAGCCCATTGCTCTGCACAGTTCATGTGTTTTTGTCAGTGGGAAAATTCCAGCGCTGCACTGGGTCCCATGTGGTTGTGGTTTGGGTGAGAGGCACAGTAATGCGTTTGTGACGCAAGAGGGAGGAAATTGCAGAAGCTTCCTGCACAACTGTGCTTTTGTACCACTTCCAGGTGGACACCGGGCCAGTCTGCAGGCAAACAAGACCACTTGGATTCAACCGGACGATGGTGCAACAGCACAACCTGTTGCCTGAAGGAGGTGCTGCATCTTTAAAGCTTGTTAGCTTCCTGGAAACACACATTTGATGCAACATCCTCCTCAGGTGAAGGTTCTGAGGAAAGACATCGACTTGAACGCTACAATATGTCCTGCTACAGGGCAGCTGAATGTAGGGCAGCAAGTTGGTGTAGGAATAACAACTGAATGCTTTTGTTTGAGGTGCAGTGTAAAAATAACTTTACTTAACTATGGTCTTAAATATCACTAAGAGAACAAAATGTTTTTCTAAATTCACTATAGGTGACACTTATGGGCTGAAACAACCTTAAAATCTGCATCAAATTTCAGTCATATTTCATAAAATTAAAGATCGATGCTGATAGGGGCTCACACCATTTTTTTAATTGTGATATCACTAATATGGACAAGAAAAGGGAGTTTTAAATTTCTGTTTTTTTATTTTTTAACCACATGGAGGCAACACAATGTTGAGCCTTTCATAGCCACACAGTACAGATGATTATAGTATACATAAACTGACTACCAAGGAGCGATGTTTACAGGTGGAAATACAATTTTAAAAAATGTATATTTCTGTAAGTTAAATCTAAAAAAAAAGCTGCATAAATAGTTTACAAACTACAGTATGGAGCAAAAGTAGTTAATTTGGAGAAAACAGAGGTTTCTATATCTTAGAGGACAATATTACTTGTAATTAATTAAAAGAGTAAAGATTTCTGGATGTATACGGTGCCACAAGATTGATAGACTGGCTTTCAACAGGCAGCTTTCCACTGATGTTATGTGAATCACTTTATTTAATACTAAATAAAATACTGGTATTTAATAGGAATAGTATGTTTCATGTGCATGAAAAGAGTTATTTCAAGATCTGTGGGTTAAAATGCAGCTAGCTTTATCAGGAGAAAGTACACAAAACATCCAAAACTTAGCAAAACTTTCTGTATGTAATCTGTATAGTGTATACTGCCAGGTGAGGCTTCTAAATATGGAATAATTCAACAATGTTCAGACCACGGTGCTGTTAATACAACACATTTACACCTACTACAACAGCAAGCTGCAGCAACTTTATTATTCTCACCTCACTTGGTTTTAATCACAGAGTTCTGGTCAGAAATAATAGCCATTCACATCTGCCATCTGCTGTAATACACTTTAGTCTAAATTATGGTATTTTCTTTGTAATTAACATGCAACATTTCCCATCTGGCACAACCATGGCTAACATTTTCCATCTGCTACAAAACATTTTGACTTTACCTCCTCTCTGTGTACATAACATAAACCCGCTTCTTTAAGTGAGTTTATTAAATATTCAGCTGGTTTAAAGCATCATGATGACCAAGTTTCTGCAAGTAGGTTAAAGATGCGTTATTTTTCATGTCACAGTGTTTTTCCTGAAGTGTGGACAATGATGTTGTTTGGTAAAATATTTGATCAAATATTCAATAAACACAGTATAAATGCTTAAAATTGCTCATTGAAGAGTCATTAAAACATCTTCTTAGAATGAAAACACACATTCACAGAATACAAACAACGTATGAAGGTTATTAATTCATCATAAAACCCACATGTGTGCAGTGGCTTGGGGGGACTGAAGAAGAGTGTTCTGACAAGTTATATTTTGAACCTCTAGCACCATCTGGTGTTTGATTGGTAATAAAAGTATTGTTTTGATAAAAAGAGATTCCCTGAGGCAGCTGGGATAGAGTCCAGCCCCCCCACCCCCACCCCCCCCAAAAAAAAAAAACTAGAAAAGATGAAGTGGTGTAAAGATAATGGATAGATTTCAAAACTGAGAAAAAAAACCCTCAATTTTTAGACAATTGATGACTGAACATTAAAGATGTGACTGACTGATTCAGTATTGACTGCACAGTGGCTTGGTAGTTAGCATTTTCATCTTGCAGCTAGAAGATCCCCAGTTCAGGTTCAGGTCTTGCTGGGATCTTTCTGCATGGAGTTTGCATGTTCTCCCTGTGCATGGGTTGGTTTTCTCTGCATACTCCAGCTTCCTCCCACAGTTCAAAAACCTGCCGAGGTTAAGTGATGTGTGAATGTGAGTGTGACTGTATATGTAGCCCTGTGATAGACTGATGATCTGTCCACTGCCTTCACCCTAAGTTAGCTGGGATAGACTCCAGCCCCCCTGCGACCCTTGGAGCTGGTTTTATTGGATTGGATTGTTTCTATTAAACGTTTCCTTTCGTGCATTTGTTGTAATGGCTCGTACAGCTCCTGTTGGCCTTCGAAGGAGAAGAAGATCTCTTTTAGGATTGTATCTCATGATTTTTTTTCTATCATATTTGCCTATATTTTGTGGAAGATCTTAAAGCTTCTACCAGAAAATTAAATGTTCAGGGTAACATACATGCTCACTTTTTTTTTTTTAGATTTTATATTTACCTTTCTATTTATGATTTACTCTCAGATGCTGCCTGTTTAAACACAAACAGAAGACAAATATTTTCCATACAAAGACATTTTATCTGGATGTATTTTATAATATTGAATGAGATAAGTTTTGTACAGATGATTAACTGAGCGGTAGCAGTAGCTATTTGGAATTTATTACGGTTATCATATATAAATAAACTGTGACCAAGGGGAATATATTTAGTGCTTGAGTTCCCTCTCTGGAAATCAATACCTTTCTTGATAGCTTTATTTAAATAGTGCTAATTCACTGCATCAATCATCTCAGGCCATGTCACAATCAAAAGTCAGGACCTTATAAATTATACTGTGGAGAGAAACCCAACAAATCCAAAGATTCCCTTTGAACAAGCATCTAGCAACACTGGGAAGAAAAAAATCCATTTTAACAGGAAGAAACCTAGAGTAGAACCAGGCTGAGGGATCCATCAGGCTTCCATCTGCCTCAACTTGTGCTAAAGCAAGAGCAGAGAGAGAAAAGGAAAGCAGAGGGAGACAGACACACTAGGCTCAGATCAGAACCATGCAGCTCCAGATCCAGAGATACCTGCAGAGAGGAGAAAACACAAACTGCAGAAGAAGACGCTGAGATAAAAAGATGCAGTGGTGATGTATAAATCCAGTGTCTACAGATTTTCTGGATGTGGAGTTGGAAATGGTCATGATTCAGTGTCTTGCCCAAAATATTTAAGAAGGGAAATCCTTACTTGGTTTAATCAGATTTAATCATGATTATATAGTTGCACACAAGGTTGCTGGTTTAAATCTCAGGACTAGTTGAAAAGACGAGCCAAAAAAAATGACACCTCTCCTATTGAAACATGCACATGAGCATACCGCTGTACTTCCAACAGCTCAAGGTCCGATCAGGTTAAACGACACGCTTATGGGAAATAAAGAGCATACTCAGTTGATAAGCAAAATCTGAAACACGTTTGAACTGATTAATGTCTGACTGTGCTCGGAGAAGCTGTTAATTAAAACCACCGTCAGGGACTGTGTGAAATACAACAGCTGTCTGTAACACACACCAGGAAGGAAATCAGGCTTTCCTCTGTTTTCCAGCCAAATACTGACATCTGAAAACAGCAGGCAAATAATAGCTTCACAGCATCAATTATTAGTGTGTGTGTGTGTGTGTGTGTGTGTGTGTGTGTGTGTGTGTGTGTGTGTGTGAGAGAGAGAGACAGAAAGTGTGTAAAGTATATGTGCGTATAAGAAAACATGTCAGAACACAAAGCAGGGAGATACTTACAGGGTGAAACACACACAACTCGTCAAAAATCAGAAACCCACATTTACTATATTCACTTAATATCATATCACAATAAATGTGCTAATCTACTTGAATTAGCTTTGATTTTATTGGCTGTTTATTGCAACCGCACTCTGTGTTTTGAAGTCATTTTGATTTGTCAGTTAGATCATCTAAGACTGTAATCTGAGTGGGCGCCACAAGGTGTCAGCAACAGCTTTGTTCTGGATGGTTTTCAGGAAGCGGACAATCAGAATCAGAATCAGCTTTAATGGCCAAGTGCATACACAACATACAAGAAATTTGTTTTCAGCTGTTGATGCCACTTCAGGAATAAGGAAAATAGAATAAAGTAATTTTAAAAAGCAATACATGCAGATAGATAAATTCACAGTAGTGCAAAAATGATAATTGCTAAAGTGAGAATAGTGCAAAAAGCAAAGAATGTTGTTCATAGTGCAAAGATATTGCACAGGTGCAGTATTGTACAGAAAGGTAATAAAACATCTGCAGTGTTTTAGCTGAGAATAGTTCAGCCATTTAGTCGGGTTCCAGTGAGGAAGAAGCATCTCAGTGGGACGACAGCAGATGTGTTCTGTGATATTTCTATGAATTATCATAAAGCAATGAAAAGCGTACAGAAATGTGCATATTTTAACATATACAGACACACAAACACCCGCAGTCATCTGGCCAATTATCACTGCCTGATATTGGATACTGGGAGGTTCGCAGCAGTTTACAATAACCATCAATTAATCAGTGCTTTACAGAAACGGCAAACAATTTAACTTAATTTTCAACAAATCTTCATTGGCAGACATTTTGATGTAACTATCTATCTATCTATCTATCTATCTATCTATCTATCTATCTATCTATCTATCTATCTATCTATCTATCTATCTATCTATCTATCTATCTATCTATCTATCTATCTATCTATCTATCTATCTATCTATTTATCTATCTACTTTAATATATAGATATAAATACAGTGGAACTACTGGATTTGTTGGCAAGGTTATCTGATGATGTGTCTCTAATTTCAGTTTTTTTAAGCTTTTCCCAGAAAATTAAATGGTCATTTTAACATGAAATGCACTCTTTTTTTCTTTTTTACATTTTACATTTAACTTTCTATTTATGATTTACTGTCAGATGCTGCCTGTTTAAACACAAGCAAAAGATATGAAATAAAAAAATATTGTCCATATAAAGACATTTTATCTGGGTGTATTTTACAATATTTAATGAGATAAATTTGTACAGATGATTAACTGAGCAGTAACATAAGCTATCTGGAATGAATTGTCCACATCTTAAGGTTATCATATATAAACAAACTGTAACCAAGGGGAACATATTTAGTGCTTGAATGTCCTCTCTGGAAGTCAATACCATTTTATCTCTTATCAAAATTTTCATATCTATGTTCTGAAATAAAAGCCTGAATACCAGCCAATTGGATACTTCTGGGAAAGTATACTGGAGAGATTTCTGTTACATAAAGCTACATGTATACGAAATGAAAACCAAAGCTCATCAGTCTATCCGATGCAATTAAGCTTCTCAAATATTTTTGTGCCACAGCCCACACAAATAAAAAACTGTTTTGTCTCTGAAGTGTTGACATTTTGTGGATTTGCCTTAACAAACAAGGATAATCTCAAAGTTAAATGTGTCTACGTCTTACTGGCTGAATCCTCCATCCGAACCATCTGTTCTCTTCTGTTTTATTCCTCCTTTAACTTGCCTGACTTAACTCACCACAGCCGAGAGGATCCATATCATTTCTAAAGGAATTTAACCATTCACAGCCTCTAAAAACTCCACCTACCTCTAAATAATAGCAGTTTTTTTATGGCCCAACTCACTCACCCGTACACACCCTTCACTGAATGTTAACGCAATATGGTCGCAGCCTGGCCAGGGGTGGGGATTGACTTGTTTCCAAACACTTAATTCAATTTGTCATCGCCATTGAGGGAGGCTCAAGTGGTCTAATTTGTGTTAATGAGGGGTAATAAAGTCATAGCCCCCTATATTACTGCCAGGGGGGGCGTAAGCGAGTGTGTGCTCGGGGTGAGTGTGTGTGCAGGGATGGGGGTTGTAGGTACCGTATTGACTTGCTTTGGTCTCAGGCGGCTTGCCTGGCTGTTCTTGTGGCGTGCCGTCCATCAGGACACCGCCACCTCCCCTCCCTTCTCTCTATTGTACCCCTAATTAGATAGCCTTTGTTGGGTTAATGCTGCCGCCATCTGGTCAGCCGTCCGGGGGTGTCAGCCGCAGGATTGAGGTGGGGGACCCAGAAGGAAAGGGTCTCTGTGGTGAGGAGGCCCTTCTCCTCCCATCCTCCTCTCCGCCCTCCCCTCATTCAATATCTCTGGCTAGAACCATCTTCCCCCTTTGGCTGACACCACAAGGACCCTTTCACACTTGAAGGAATTAGTGAGAGATTGATGTCTCCCTCTCTCTGTCGCTGTTAGAGGGTGCAGCAAACGTAGCGGTGAGGCCGACTCCCTGCAGCCGTCGCATTGTGTTCCCCGTGCAGACCGCAGGTTCCAGATAAAATATCAGCAGTCCGAAAGGTTGGGAGTTGGAGATTTGAGTAATTTGGTAGTAAAATAACCAAAAGTAGAAAGTTGTGGTCGCGCCGAGCGTCTGCCAGGTGTGCCGGAGAGTGAATGTGTTGCAGGTGGTGGTGAAAGTGTGAACTGACAGAGTTAGCATCAACCCTGTGTCCCTGAAACAACATTCATACACAGTGGAACTTTGAAGGGTTTATAATGACAAATAAATGTTGTTAACTGATGTATTTCTCTGTAAAAGTGCTGGTACCAAAGAAAACGGTAACATGTTTCATTTGATCTGGACGTACGATCCACATGTAACTACAGAATTATTACATAGTTGTGTGGCTTAAGGAGCATTTTTGGTCTAATCTAATACAGGGAAAGTCAGCAGTCACTTACGATACAACATTCAAAAACATCTTAAAACGTGATCCAGACGCTACTATAATAAGAAAACTGCTTCTCTAACTACACGTAAGGTGTAGATAGCAAACGTGTGTGCACTGTGATGTGTTTACAACTTTTAAATCATTATTCTACACAGCTATGTCCAAAAACACAATAAAACACACACTCAGATCACCAACACATGCAGAATGTAAGTGTAAAGCATTACTGAAATAACTGGCCGTTACACTAAAACATCAACATTTATCTTGCAGCACATAATCAAACTTTCATTTTCATTTATTCGTGCCTACATGTGATAAGAGAGAAGCTATTTTTTGAGTATGAAGCTTCAGTACTTCATGTTGCTGTTGTCAACATGGATGCAATATGGGACAGCAGCAGACGTTCTTTGGTTTTTACAAAATGTGCCTTTATTGTCTAACAAGAGAAACTGCAGGCATAACATTGGTTCGACTTAAATGGAATTTTTCTAAAGATCAGTTTTTCAACATGGATTTTGTTCTGACTTATGATGCCTCTGGACTCCCAGCCTGCCGTGTAGAAATCTGGAAAACATGACTCCGATAAAATGACATGTACAGCAAACAGTGTGAGCCTTTGTTAGATAAATCCAAACGCAAGTAAAAACAGAGAAACCGGCACCCTCATACTATTGTAGTTAATTACATAGGGATCTACTTCAACCCCACTAAAAACAACACTATTTTGATTCCAGTCAATACAGTTCCCAGAACCAACATCCCCAAATGAATACTTGGATATACAGGACAGTAGCCTTGGAAAGGGGTCAAATATAGAAAATACATGTTCCAACCATGATTATTTAAGTATAACTAAACATCAGGAAGTTTCTGCTGCAGTGACACTGATCTGTACTGAACACAGACGTCAGACAGGTCGGCTGCATCAGAACAAACATCCAACAAAAAGGACAATCTCCTTGGAAAGACCAGAGTAAAAGTAGGCAAATGGAGGGATAATATAATAACAATTTTAGTCATAGTCAATATTAGTCATTGGATAAATTATCAGTGTACTTTCCATTGATTGACTATGTAAATAGATGAATGACTTCATATACTGCTTGTCCACTATCCTACAAATCCTAGACAACTGGGAGGCTAAAAGTGGAATATTTGACAAAGCTGGTAGTAGGAGAGTATCAGAAATCCAATTGAATGGATTTGTAGGAAACATTCTTAAACCTTTATTTTGCAACACCCATTTCAAGACATAGTTTCCTTACTTCTATTTGTTCCTGCAGTGGTTCTGAACATTATTATTATTATGGAGTGATTTGGCACTATGGGAAAGTGAAAACTGTACTTTGTATGCCTTTGACATCCAATCTAAGGGGATCAATGACACAAATGTGTGCAGAATTTCACTGACAGCTAATAAGCGACGATTTGTCAGGCGTCATTTCAAACTGCAGGAGTTTAACAAACCTTAGGAATGTAGTTCTCACAGATTTATTTATGGAAAATTATGTCCCCAAAACAACAGA
Source organism: Amphiprion ocellaris (assembly GCF_022539595.1). Classification (NCBI taxonomy): domain Eukaryota; kingdom Metazoa; phylum Chordata; class Actinopteri; family Pomacentridae; genus Amphiprion; species Amphiprion ocellaris. The sequence continues at coordinate 7,290,244 of NC_072778.1, read as the reverse complement.
AGGGTCATTCCACAAATGGAGGACATTGTAAGTCCCACCCATCAAATTTCAAATAATCCATGTACAAACTACTAAAACATGCAGTTGATGCGTAAATTTACTTTTAAAAAAAACAGGAGAAAAGAATGTTTGAAGATATTTTTGAAAATACCAAATAAGTCTGGAGTTCCCCTTGAAATGCTATTTTTCTCAGGATAAGACAAATTCTTTTTTACTTTTTTCTTTACTGTTTTCCATCAGTCAGTTTGTCCTCTTGGTCAGCAGTAACAGCTAGCTGAATATCTAGCTTCTACTGCTGAGAAAAAGATCATATTAGCATGGATTAGCAACCCTGTTACTGTGATTAGAGTATGGTGAGCAAACAACAAATAAAACATGGAATAAAAATGGTACTATTGATGTGTAAGCTGAGCCAATCAAGCCTTTGATAGTTTCTTACCTATTACTGATGAATATGTAGCAGAAAACTGTAAAAGAGTAGGTATATTTTTCAAAAATTTTGAAGCCCAAATGTCCTCCAATTCTGGCCCAGAAATGACTCTTAATGCAAGCAGATTATAGTGCAGTACATGTCATTATCAAAACAGCATTGTAGAGGTTTAGGCAGCTTCTGCTGTCCTAATGCAACATCATCTAGTCTCAGTACATTTTATTTTCGTTATTGTCAAGCTGTGAATTGGGAATTTTATTCAGTAGCTCTTAAGTCTCTGGGAAAAGGGATGAGTTTATTTTTTCTATGTTAAAATGGAGAAAAACTGCAAGAAAAGTAAAAACCAACACTGACACAACTAGGATATTTTCTCAGTGGCGCTCTACTCATCTTGTCAGTCAGAGTGTTTGTTTTGTTAATAATGTTTGTGTTGGGGATGGTGCATGTGCGAACGTGTGTGCATGTGATGGGAGGCGGGGGGGAGTTGCTAAGATTCTGTTGTGGCTGTCTTAAGTCGCCCAGCCTCTCTCTTTCAAGTGGCGAGCACAACCCTTACATGACCCTGAGCAGTTGGCTGACTGTGCCTCCTTCACGCCTCTTTCATCCCACCCAGAACAACATCGTCCATCTGCCCCCCGACAGGCCGGGACACATTCTGCCGCGAGTCTGCGGGGACACGGAGTGAAGTTTACACGTACACGGGGAATTTGGTGAGAATTCAGGAAGGTTACAATGCAGTTAAAAGCCAGTGGTGAACTCTCTCCCACACTATCTGGTAGGACTTTGTTGGTAAATGTGGATGTATTTCATTTCCTGTGTAAACATTTGAGGAAGCAGCTCTGGGCACCATTAGGGAACAGACAAAAGAAACATGGCCACCTATAGATGCTCAAATGACATTAGCAGAAAAATCTAAGAAATGGGACATTATGCTGCTCACACTGATTGACAAGTGAATGGAAATGTGGCAAAAGACAAACAACTCAGCACAAATGAGCTTCGGTATTAATCCCATGTACTAAATGTCTACATGCATCCTTCCCCAACATCTGTCTGACACGTGTCATCCATGTGCAGTTTCACACCGTTTCTTATCTTCATCAATCAATATATGAGCTTATTCTGTTTCCTTTTTTTTGTTTGTTTTGCAAAATTGTGACTGTCAGCAAAAGTAGAAAAGAAAATCCAAAACACGTTAAGTCAACATTCGGCCCAGCGACTTCAAAAGAGTGTAAAGTACCAACAGCAGGGCAATAAATAACTCAAAAGAAACTCCAAGATTTATGATTTTTTTTAAAAAAACAACCTCCTTGCACAGTGTTAGTGTTTTCTAACATTACATATATATATGGAAAATAATACATTCCAAACATGCTTTGTAGACTCCCAGCCTCATTCCTGCCATTTTTTTATACTGACAATGTGTGCCGTTGAAATTCACGAAACACAGCAGACCGAAGCTCCGACAGCAATCAGCTCTGAAATGTATTATTTTAGCTGTGAAAGTTTTTCTTGGAATTATACACTGTGCATAACTTCAGAGCGGCTCGGGCCGAAATTCCCTAATCCTGAAAGTCAAACTTCATTAAAGCTTTTGATTTATCTTTCAGCGTTCAGTCAAGTTTTTTCTTTTCTCCGCCACATGTTGAGCACACCCTTCGTGTAATGGTCTTATTAAAAGGGAGGTGATTTCCATACAAACTGGCCCATGCCTCCGATAGCAAAATTAGGCCTGAATGAAATCAGATACGATTAAGGAACTTATTAGTTCTTGTCATGTTCATGTGCAGAATACAATAAACACAGCCCTCAAATAATCACAACCATCAGGGCTGCAGTCGCACTAACATCTGAACACAGCACCTTTTCTCTGTTAGACTCGTTGTTATTGTAGGCGCCTTTGAAACAAAACACACACATTGTTTCAGAGGTGTTAAGAAAGACTTGCACACTGTGAAAACATTTTCATAGCCCATGTGCAAATGGCACTTTCATGTATAAACACAATGTCACTAGTGGACAAAAAGTGAAGTAATAAGTGTTAAAGTACACAGGCGCTGTAAAACCTGTAATGAAAACAACTTGGTAATGTGCATTTATTTTGCATCGCGCTGCAGCGGTGAAAGAGGCTTTCAGGTCCTTGACCTAAAGTAGTGATACTGTGCCAGTTAAACAGCAGGGCTCTCTGTGACAGTGTCTTTTGGGGAAAGCAGCACTAGGAGTCACTAAAGTCACAATTTCTTAAAATTCAGTAACTAGAGTAAAAGTACAAAATAGACATATATGTTTTGAATGGATAATTACTAATATATTTCTGGATTATAATCAGGAATTTATTCGCATGAAATCAGCTAATATGACCTACTTTTACACTCTTTATCCCTATTATTAGCTCTTGTTTCACGAATGGTAGTTTTACCCTGCAAAATGCATAATAAATGATATATTACATGATAATGCATTTTAGACATACAATCCTAGACTGCAAAGAAGTGATGATAGATGGATGGATGGATGGATGGATGGATAGATAGATAGATAGATAGACAGACAGATAGACAGACAGACAGATAGATAGATATCATGTACAATCACACTTTAAGCCTATAAATTCATTGAGTAAAAGCTCTTTTATTTAAAATGCGTAAATGCATATTTTATGTTTTGTTTTGTTTTTTAAAGACAGAAAATACCCATTAAAGTGCAAAAGAAAGTCAAAAATCAAGCCCTGACTTTCATTTTTACAGCCATTTTCACCAGGTTTGCTGCAATGCAAAACCTTAACACCCCGATTTGTTTTTTTTTTTCGGACTGATGATCTTCGACCCTCTAACACACACATGCAGAATGTTTAGTGCAAGAAAAGACAGAAAACGATAAACACATTTCTTCTATAAATATATTTGAACCATAGCCTCTCCCACCCGTTACACACCATGATGGCGTGAATCACTGCGTCTACAGATAGTTGAGCAGGGGCCTCAGAAACAGTCTTCATCCTTGAGTGGACACACACACACACACACACACACACACACAGACACACACACACACACACACACACACACATGCACACACACACATGCACACACACTATCTCCAGGCCTTTATGCTCCTGCGACTTTGGCAGGGTTAAAATAAACGTTACTGCTGAACCATATTGTGCCCTCCCTCCTCTCTCCATATCCTTTATTCACAGGCGCATAATTGGTAGTCAATTTGAGCTCCCCCTTTGCCTATTGTGGGCACATTTTGCTCTGACAGAGTGCGGAAGATTAATGGCCACGAGCAGCCAAGGGAGGCTCGCCTCAGCAAGCATGAGCGCCCTAAATTCATTACACCAATTTCCCCCTGTCCTGCGCTCCCCTACTTGCACCCACAAGAGAGAGAGAGAGGGGGAAAAAAAGGGAGACAACAAGAATGAAAAGGGATAAAAGCAACATAGTCAGATGGCGGCGGTGAAAGACAGAAAGAGGTGAAGAAACAAAGGATTAAAGAGATGGCTGCGCGTTAGTGATGTTTCTGAAGTTGCACACCCACAGTCTGGCGCTGAGGAGTCAGAAGAGAGAGCTGATTTGTTTTGGAGCAGAATGTCGTCGGTTTAAATGTCGGTCCGTGTTGACTGCTGGAGTAGTTGCAGTGACTGGCAAGCTCACCTCCCACAGTCACATGCACTGATAGTGTGTTTGCTCTTTTCTCTCCATCCTTCTCCTCTCTCTCTCTTTTATGTTTCATCTAAAATATGTGCCTGAACATAAGCAGAAACAGTGACTCCGGGCTTCTGAATTTACCTGTAAATCCTACCTTTACCAGAGCATCCCTTAAAGGTTTAAACACCCAACAAGGTGCAGCAGAAAATAAGATGAGATAAACTTTATTGATCCCTCGCCAGGGAAATTCACATGTTACAGCAGCTGGATAACGCAGAAAGACGCACAAGAATTACAAAAAACAGGACTAAAAAATAAAGATATAAAAATAAAAAAGGTCTTACAGAGAAAATACACCAGGCAAGATGAACCTACATGTGGATATGTGAAATTTACATGTGGATAACAACAGTTATGATATGGTGAGATTACATATATACCGGTATGGCATGAAGGATAATATACCCACAATTCTGTCATTGTACTCAAAAATTGTTGTTGGCAGAAAGGACCAGTGGTTAACATGATTATATTACGTACACATGAGAACAGTGTTTTATCTAGTTGATTGATGTGGAAGAAGGAGTTGTAACGTGAGAACACAGTTTTTACATTTTTTCCTTGGGTTGTACAGGAGCAAACTTTTGTGAAGAGCTGTAGAAATAACAGTGTTAAGGGATGATGTGACACCAGAAGAGCTGTAGGGTGAAAAAAATCTGAACATTTTCAGAAATATACAGAATCAAATGACTCACAGAATGAAAACTAATTTGTAAATTTAACCAAATAGAGTCAGAAGTTCTAAACTGAAAATCTACGTGTCAGTATTGCTGCTTCACATCATCAGAGCTGCTGTATCAACACCTAGTCAACATCAAAATGCCTGCTGGGATGTGGGAAGAACGGCTCTCTGCCTGTGCCAAGCATTTCCAGGCATCCATGGCACATTTAGATCTCTGTCACTAGCCATGGCTCTGTTGGCATCAGTACCCGGCTGGCTCGGATGAGCAGGGAGCACCTTGAACTTGGGAATGATAAGGATGACCTGTCCTCATTACCTTGGGCCGGCCCATAATTGCCAAAGGGAATGCCCCCAGTCGCCCCTCTGCATTCCTTGTTCTCTCTCTGTTTTCCCCCTCTTGTCTGCAGTGGTCTCTTTCTGGTTAAACCAAAATAAAGACAAGATTTATACGTGTGCATGCAAATGTGTGCCAGATTCCTGTGTGTTCCTCTGTGCGGGTGTGTTTGCATTATGCTCCACTATGCCTGCATGCATGCAGCTTTCTGGCCCTGACAGCCGATCAATGCCGCCATGTGCTTGACTGTCAGATGCTCGGTGCCCCCGGCGATGGCACCACGCCCCGAGGACTCGCACACACCGCTGGAAAAGGATCCGTCTTGCACCGGGGCACACTTTATTGTCCTCCAGTGACAAACCTCGTGGACAGCGCCATGAGGGACGCCACCGGGAGTCCAGCTCGGCCCGGCTCCTGCAGCTCCACAATGAACCTGTCTGTCACACGTCACCTCCCCCTGGCTGTCCTGCCCCACCGAGCCAAGAACACCCAACCCCCTTATGTTCCTGACACTTTGTGTCTGCTGTCGGGGCTGCAAATACATGGAAGTTCTGCAGATTTTTCAACAACCGAAACATATTCCCTCTAAAGGCCATGTTGAGCATCCCTACCTGCAGGCAGCTGAGATCGTTTGGATTTTATTTTTGGCCAATTCAACAGACACTAAAATCAGTTCTACACTACCGTTCAAAAGTTTAGGGTCACTTAGAAATGTCCTTATTTTTGAAAGAAAAAAAATCCTTGTGCAATTATGTTAGCACATGAATAAAAGTGTGAGTTTTCATGGAAAACATGAAGTTGCCTGGGTGATTCCAAACTTTTGAATGGTAGTATATAAATTATGATGCATTTCGTGCTCAGTAATAGGTTTAGCAAATAGTACTGGTAACTATCACTATCTCTACTGAATTGTTCCTATTCAAAATAACAGAGGGGCATTTTGGAAAATGGGCTAATTTGCTCTGTGAGATGAGAAAAGTAATTACAATTTAAAGTCTGTTAGCGTGATGGCTCTGTTTTAACTCTGTGATTAACTGGTGAACTGCCCACGAATCTCACCCAGTATAACTTCCTGGTTGCTTTCTCCTGACCTGATGCTTGCTTTTGTTGTATCTACTCTCAGATGTACGTAGCTGTGGACAAAGATGTCTGCTAAATGAAACTGTATTATAATTGTAGGAACCTGTACAGGATAAAGCAAGTGCAGCTAATATATGGATCAATCTACAGTAACACCATGAAACACATATACTGTAGCTTCTCTCCACAGAGCAAAAAGGAAAGAGTAGTGAGTTTATTTTCAAAAAATATACTATGAACAACTGTATTTGTGTTTCACATTTTTATGATAGTCTCTTTAATGAGAGATCCAGTAACACCTTAACATTTGCAACCAGAAGAATTGCGTGGTTTTTATTATTCTATTCTGTAACAAGAATGCCAGTGGCTTCACAAGCCTGCGGTACGAAACCCACAAATTACCGTATGTAATTTTACTGGAAACAAAACGAGGAAACCTTCTGTTGTGGTTTTAAGTAAAGGGTCACTGTAACCTCAGCGCAGTTGTTTTATCTTAGCGGAGCTTTGTCACATTCAATCTGATGTTTGTTGAAAATATCTTGAGATATTGTTTTGTAGTTTCTTTGACGTGATGTTAAGCCTGAGAAATTCCATCTAGTTTAGGTTTTAAAAAAGATTAAAGGTAAGATGGTTTTGATTGAATACATATACTATAAAAACAAAGCTGGAGTTCTACTGCTTAGGATTTAGTCTAGTTTCAGTTGGGGAGCATGACTAGTTGCAGAAAAAGGGGCAGAGAGGTATGTTTGGTTTTACACAAGAGTGATTGAAAGATTTGCTGATGAATCTGGGCACACCTATTGAGCAAAAAGTGAAGGGTTTAGTGATTAAACCCCTGAGGAATTATGAGGGGTAGCAGATTGTAGTACTAGATTCTGTTTCTCTTTGGTCATTCATTAACATGTGTATGCTTTGTATCCGTTTCAAGATTTTCTACTTGAAAAATTCCGATCTCTACTGTACATGTTTGAGTAAGAAAAAGTGACTGGACACAAAGAGACATTGTGACCTGGATCATCAGATAATGTTGGTTACACCTGCAGTTAACTGACTTCAACTCAAACTCATTTCATTTCAACATTGCCTTTATAAATATTGTGGCCTCTCAGTCTGATAATTGCAGCTAATACATGAAACTTGTCTTTTTGTCTGACAGCCAACAGGAAGTGACTCCTCTCTTTACAAAAATAATTCAGGTTTTATAGAAGTCTAAGAGAAAATGGCACTACTTCTACCTAGATCTGTCACCTCAGTAAACATGAGTTTATGGTCTCATTTTCTTGCTTCAAGACTTTCTGACTACAGTGTGATGTTCATTTAGTAATTTATCGTCTTATTTATGCTCCAGTAGACAAAAAAGCAGCGTAGCTTGACCTTGCCATAGTGTCCTCGATTTCTTAGACAGATCTGCTCCACATTTGTTACATCCGGTTTCAAACAGCCACAAGGTCCATCTTTCATAGATCTTCAATCCATCTGGTTTTACCTTGAATCCTAAGGTTTTATAATAAACTTTATCTCTCTGTCTGGACAGTCTGACGGTCTGTCTGGTGGTATTAAACATAGAATGATGACATCTGTAATAATCTAAAAATATACATAAACTGTTTCTCTAAAGACTCACCCCATGTTCTCCTGTAAGACAGAGATTATACTTATGCTGATTTTTTTTTTGCATGAAGTCTCAGCAATCCACCTTTGATGGTGGCAGTGGGGTCCATGATGAAGACTGCTTTCTTCCCAGGGTGAATTCACTTGTCCCGGCCTTCAAAGCTCTTGGCAGATTAACACAGCAACAGAGCTGTGTGATTTGGCCTTCCATGTAATTTATGTACCTTCTCTGGCTCACGGTTTCCATTCTGCACCTGTTCAAAGTCTACAATAAGCGCTGTTTCCATGTTATTGCCATTTTGGAGAGAAGGTGACAGTGGAGGTGGGTGCACAGGTCAACAGCTTAAAAAAAACTGCACACCATTCTCTTATTTTATTCTTCTTTCCACTTGTGCAAGAAAGGGAGAACTTTGAGGGGCTGGAGGGTTGGAGGGGGGCTCTTGCAGGCCAACTAATAAATCAGTGTAGGCCAGATAGATTCATTGATAGGAGTGCAACATAAAAGGCCTCTATTGTAGTAATGTAGACAAGGTGTGCAAGGTAGTTCCTCACAGCTCTCAAGATGGATGCTGAGCAAGTTTGCAAGGTTTCACTTAGCAGCATCTCTCGCAGAAACCTGGGATCGGAAGACACTCCAAATATTTTGCATTAATGTCAGAGCTCACCGGAGCTCTGGAGATGGGAACCATGGGTGAGTGGGAGATGGCTGGGGGTCTGGGTTGTGAGGTTTATTGTGAGATATGGCCAGAACGCTAGTGGGTGTTGCAATGGCTAACAGCAAGTGATCATAAAGATGTCACAAGAGAACTTCAGGAGACACAAAGTCTCAATTTCAGCCAATGTGCTGCCAGCCAGATGTGGAGGCACGGAGCAGCAACTGGATCACAACCTGCCCATGCTTCATGCCAGATCTGACACTAACAGGCAGAACCTCGGAGTGCTTTTGAAGTGGATGCCAAGAGGTGTCCAGACCCTTAACGACCCGCATTTTATTACGACACCGTCCAGCTAGGAGTAAGAGGTCGAAGTTTGTCTGTTGAAACGTCTCTTCATCTCCTCTTTGTCTCAGTGCCTCCCTTCGCTCACTTTTATTCCTCCCACTCTCTCCTCTTCCCGCACCTGCTTAACACCTTGACTTCATTTATGGCCTTTGTCAAGCTGCTGTTAAGTGTTTCATGTTACTGTTGCCTTCGTAGGGGTGCAGCTGGCCGAGCAAACAAGGGTTGCATGTGATCCTGGCCCCCGCTGGACTTTTTTCTCTCTCCCAGAACACTTTCCTGCTAATAAACAGTGTCAGAATCAGACATTCACAGCAGAGAGTGAAACCAAACAAGGTCTGAAAGCATAATTAGTAGTTTGTGGGATATAGCAACAATACAGCTGTGGTATTGGTACAACACAGACTGGAATTCATGGAGCAAAACAGAAAAAAAAGTTCCATACAGCTAACACTTTGATTTCTATTACATGGATTATAGCTAATAATTTTAGTCTTATAATGGCTGGAGAGCAGAGACACACTTGTTAACATGCATTTACATTTATGACTGGGGCATTCATTGCTTAAATGGGAGATAAAATGTATGTTGTATTTAAAAGAGTGAAAAGGAGGCTTAACGCAGTTGTAGATGTGATAACATGTGGGATTATCAGCTTATACATGTCAGTTATCACACCATTTATATTTCGAAATGTTCCCCGCACGCCACGCCTCATGCAGAAAGAAAAAAGAAGCCGTCTCTGTTGATGTTAAGTGAAAGTACTGTTTGACCTGCGAGTGACTTAGGCCAAGACCAGATGGCCTGGTAAATTAATAAATAAAAGGTCCTGTGAAACAAAGCATATGGACTGGAAACGGCAAATTCCAAAGGGGATTCCCTGCAGCCGGCACGTTTAACTGAAACAAAATGTGAGCAAATTTGTACCTGCATACGTGACATTACTTTTGCTCATTTTTATCCCCTCTTCTCTTTTCACTGCCGCCAAAAAAGCCTTTGAGGCTTTGCGCGGTCGTGTGCAAAATATACCGAGTGATATACATGGACAGAGAGGTGGGAGAGGGGGGAAAACAGAAATCAAAGAAAATATCTGGCGAGGAGATTTACAACTCTGACGAAATGTTCCACTGCTGCCCGAGCAGAAGCAGCAGCAGTAAGTGTTTTGAAGGGAAGGGAGGGTGCCTCAAAATGGCTTTACAACTCTTGTTATCAGTTCTAAATAAATCTGTAAAAATCCCACTTAAGAGAGGCCAACATATTTCATTATTCAGCTGTTATTGATAACTCCATGCCATTAGGCCCGCCTGGAGTTTTAAACTTTATAAAACCCGATGCTTCAGGCTGTGGATGTGCAGGCCGGTGTGCTGCAGGTCTCTGGGGTTTTTAATGTTCCAACCTGTGGTGTGAACTGCACAGAAAACTCCACAGCTCCCGGAGGTACCAGCAGGCTGTTTGTAGTGTTACGCCATTATTCATCAGGCGACATTATTTAATCTGTTAACCAAATTAAGCTACACTGTGAAATATGTTTAAATAATTCTGTGAAACTGAGTTGACGTGCTAAACGATAAAAGCATGAGCAGGAATAATAAAACAGTCACTGATTAATTAGTGCTTTTATTTTGCACAATGAAGAGATTCACCTGCTGTGGTGGGATGGACTCAAATGTAACACCTACTGGAAACATCTTCCCTTTCATAGTGCGATGGAATTACACATGTGATGAAAGGACTGTATAGCGTAAACACACTGTGTCCACCTGTTGCACTGAGCTGGTGATGTGCCAGTCTCTCCCAGACTTTTTCCCCTCCATGTTTATGAGCAGATATATTTGGACAGAAGAGGAGATTTTATTTTCTTTCTTTTTTTTTTAACTTCTCTTGTATTTGCGTGCGCACAAGAGAGAAGCATGTATTCACTCAAAAAGAATTTCACAATAAACTCAGACATATAACCTTTGCCAAAGTTATGTTGAACAGGGTGACAGATATAAGTAAGAAGAAAGATCCGAGAACGATCTTTAAGGTGTATGAAACTGTGTCTGATGTGAAGATTTATGCCTATCCTGGATGTTTATGTGTGCAGTATGTAGGTGAAGCATGCAAGAAACGTGTTATGTATGAATATACCTTTCTGTGTGTGTGCTCATCCCAACTTTCAAAAATGGTTTTCTGACATACCTTACTGGTTACATCGATTTTTAACTTGAACTGTTTTGCTTTGTTTACTATGAGCACAACTTTGGAGCAAACAGGCAGTGTAGTTTTGTCAGAAGGTGGTGGTATGGGCTACATGGTTAGAGAGGAGAAGACAGAAACAAAACCTGGGCTACATTCCAATAACCATACTACAGTACTATACAGTGTGCCACAAAAAGATTTAGTAAGTACCTATATGAAGTATGGAAGTAAGAAATGCAGTATAGCAAAAATACCCAAATGTTTTACTACCTTCAGTCGGATTTTGCAGTATGTAAGCAGTAAGCTTTTCTGGATGTTCTGACCCACAATCCTCTGCATGGTTACGACTATAAACAAGCTACCAAGAGCACACACACAGATGGCAGCAAATTCACACTACAGATGCAGCAGTCAAAGTTTAACATGTAATAGTATGGCAAAGTAGTATTTCCGAATTGTATAGAAACAGTGTGAAACCTGTATACATACTTTGTGAGGGCATCTGTATTACGTACTGGAAGTAAAATGAAACCTATGGAATCTGAAATGCAGTCCATTTGTTTGCCACTAAAAGCAGAGAAACAAACAACCTTTGGCTCTCTTGGCAGTCTTCAGGAGCTGCCTACGTTTAAAGCGGTCCGAAGGCGAAGACAACAAAAAAAGATAAAACAACGGATCGATCCTGTGAGTTAAATTTTCAGTGCATCAGAACTTATTTGATAAAAATGTTTCCATCTCTTATTATACATAGAAACTCCTTTAAAAAAATAATCTGAAAACACTTCAAGCACATAAACTTTTGTGCGAAATTTGTCTTTTTTTCAAATTTTGCCCGTTCAACTAACTTTTTCTATTGCAGTACTTTAAAATGTGCACACAAGCACATTAAGGAAACAAGGAAACAGATGCGCCCATCATGAACTCTCTATTAATAAGCAGGTCTAATAATGTTTTACATGAAAACAAAAAACTGAATTTTTAAATTTGCTGATCAGAAAACTAGCAAATGAGCAAAGGATGTATATGTGGACGTATCTTTACAGGTTTGAAGTGTGTGAACTTCTGAATGTGTGTGTGTGTGTCTAATGTGAATGGGAAGTCCCATCATAGTGTAGTGTAAATTACAGCATGTAGTTGTGATAAGATATACTGTGTAGATGCTAAAGACAAGATGACTGGAATATGGGAGTTGGGGGAGGCTGCCATGTTTCCCACTCATGCCTCCCACACCTCATGCCTGGCACAGCAGGGGGTTCCTGGATGGCACTAAGGCCCATATGGCCAATCACTCAAGCAGGGCTGAGGTGCTTTCAAAGAGACCCGGCAGCAACTTGACGCGGGACTGTCTCCACAGGGGTCAGTGGTCGTCTGGGCAGGAGAGGCCAATCTCCTGCTGGCCTTTGAGAGACAGACATATCAACTCTTGAGTTGTAGCCCCCCTCTTTACTCCCTTAACCCACACACACCACCATCAGCCCTTTCCATGTATAGCACACAGGGCAGCCAGGGGCTGCTAATGGGCCAGGGACCATGACCTTGAGAGCTGGACAAACAAATGAGGAGGGAGCTTGACACAAGTCGAAGCTGACTAACCAGCCTTTTATTTACGACTCTATTTTTACTTTTCGACTTTCTTGGCCCTTTCGTTTGGAGGCGAATCAGAGTCACAACTCCTTAAACGTGCTCCACTCATTGGGACTAGTGCATTTTTAGAGTATTTCTGCTCCTGAGAAATGTCATTTTTGTGTCTTGCTCTTGGATTTTTTCCTGTTTGTCTCTTTTGGTTGCTTGTGATAAAATAAAAAAATAAAGACAAGTTTTGAGGATAGCTGACTTCAGTATGTTCTAGAGGGATTTATGCTGAACTGTGAAGTGATAACTTGAGGTTAGAAATCAAGATTGTTAGGGAGAACATTACAAATTCCAACAGAAACGGCTTTTGTTGTGTTTTACAGAATGGAGAAATAAGTTTAGAAATAAGTTTAACTTTAATAATGATTATAATTGTCAAATTACAAACAAATGCAAGATGAGTATTGCAAATGCACATGCAGAATGTATAATAAAACATGATGTCATGAGGAGGGCATTATTTCTTTCTCAGCCTGGTCGGCATTGATATCTGAGGCATTTCTTTCGGGTTGGAAGGTCAAGAGATGAACCCCGTCGAGAATGCAAGGGAGTGACTATAGATTCAATTTCTCAGTCTGAAGACGGCGTTTACGAGTCTGTGACTTTATCCACAGTGACAAAGTCTCACATCTGCACAGATTTTCAGCTGTTAGAGTCATTCACAGAGGCTGCGGGTGTTGGCCTTGAGTTATCAGTGAACTGTAGAAGGCAAATGGAAAACAGTGCAATGTGAAAAAAAAAACTGTCATATTTGATGACATCGTGACATTTATGAAATTAATAACTTGTATTACCATGGACAACTTGTTTGCTATGAAAATAATTCGAGGAAATAATGGAATGCTCTCACAATTAAAATGTCAGGAAGAAAAACTAACGAGCAGTGTTTTTAAATCTCAAACTTCTCCTGCTTATGGGATTTGATGGATTGATGGATCAGGATTTAGCAGACTTTTCCTCCCTCCTTCCAGAATCCAGTCCCTCCGACAGCACCGTTTCCCAAGGCAAAAAACATAAACCCGGGGTTTTACAAGGATAACATGGTTCATGGCAAATATGTCCTTTACTCAGATGTCTGGCTCTATACCACACATGGAATAAAAACTTGGTCTGATTTGAATGAATGCCAAGTCTGGCTGGACTTTTTCAAAACATTTTTTCTCCTCTTTTGTTTTTTACATGCATGGAGGGAGCATTTGTGGCTTTACAAAATCATTTCCAGCTAGATAGGTGGATATTTTTTGAGGTCATAATGTGTGTTTACAGTGCATAAACAAAGCAAAACTGGCTTGGAATGAAATATAGCAACAGAAACACAAAGTGAAACACAGCAACTGTTGCACATAGGATCTTTTCAGCTTAAAGTGCTGGTCTTGTGACTGCTGTTGTTGCTGCTGCAGAAAACAGAAATCTGAACGGTGACATCAGACAAGCAAGAAAACATTTGTGCTTTCTTTGCCTTGAAGATTTAATGTCCAATTAATACTTGGAGATAAATCTGCTATTTTGCACTTTTTGTGGTTCTGACTGTGTTTTTAATAGAAAACCTCTGTGCTTCACCAAAACAAGTACAGAAGAAGTTCAGCTGGTTCTTTGCATTGTAATCTGGATCTGAAATACTATTAGCTGCAGGGTGCTTCTCTGTTCTGCAGCTGACCCTGAGCTCTGAGTTTTCTCTGGAGGACATTCCGTGAAAGGGGGATTTTCCTACTGGGATCAATAGAGTCTCCCATTATTGTTATATTTATGTGGGAGATCTAACAAGCAGCACGGCCACAAGCAGCGTCTTCACTGCTATACATGGCAGTGGACTTAGCTGGGTTGTCAGCATTCCCCCTCCGCTCTCCTCTTTCAGCTGCCCGGTCGCTCAGTGCGCCCTCCTTTCGGGGTGATCATGAATCATGGAAATTGATTATGCTGTCACATCTCAAATCCCCCTGCCCAAGGCTTGACCGCAGAGTGTGTGACTGCAGGTCGGTCAAGCCTGCTTAAGAGATGCACTGCCGGCTGCCCTGGAGAAGGGCCAGTCAGCCGGACTGCCCCTGCAGGGTCACGCAGCTTCCTACCGTAGCGAATGGAAGAGGATCACTCACGTTGGCAGGAAGGAATGAAGATGTCCCGCTTAAAATACCAGAGTCCAGCCATCAGCGCCCATCCTGCTCCTCGCTGTTTTCCACCCTTCCAGCTCCTCGTCACCACTTTTCCTCGTGTCATTTGTCTCTATCAGTGCACTATGCTAATGACTTCATCTCCCACCACGGACCGTTCCTCGCCGACTTCCATTCAAATGCTTGGAGAAGTCTTGAGTAACACCATGAGGTGCCAGAGGGCATCTTGGGGTTTTGAATATCTTTGCCTCATCACATATGTGAGGCACGCATGACTGATTCGGGGAAAGAAAATGAGGACGCAGATTCTTTCAAAATGACGCCTAAACTATAAATTGTTCTTTCTCGAATATAATTAGTGCAGTTAATTCAATGAGCCACAGTTGCTTGTGAACAAGATGTCCACACTGAGTGTTCTAACACTGAGGCAAAAAGATTTCACAGTGACAGGCTTAAATCATTCATTTGAACCAAACTTTGTTTTCTTCTTTGACATAAATTATCTCAGCAAACAGTGATACAAAGTAGAATATTCACTAAGAAAGGCAAGAATATTTTTTCTTTTTTACGAGGCTTTGTTTAACTTCCAAATGTTCGTAGTTTATCATATCAGCATTAATTTTCAGCTCTTTCTGGCGCAGCTTCGCCGTTAACCTGGAGTTTCCAGCAGACTCCCCTTAATGATTTCTGCAGATTGTTGTTCTTTTTTATTGTGAAGATAAATCTGCTGTAACAAGCTGAAAACACCCATAAATCTGGGGCTGGGCTCAGGTTGCAATGAGACTTTAAGGGTCAGTGTTGCTATGGTGATGCATCAATCCTTCTCGGGGCTGAAGTGAGCTCTATAAAAGAGGTGAGTGTCTGTGACAGTGTTACTGTTGTTATTGTGGGCTCACCATTAAAGCTTTTTTAAACGACACAGACTGAAGGGCCACTTAACCTCTCTGAGGCATGTCAGCGTTTCAGGCCCTTCTGAATTACTGTCATAGACTGTATAGTATCAGCGAATTTCAAGCCCTGCTTCTCCCTGTGCTGAAATTTTTACATGCAGATGTTTATTTCACCTTTATTTATGCAGGAAAGTTTTTCAGGAGGACGTACGCGATTTTTAAAGAATGCTTTGCTTTTCTTTTTACACTGTAACCTGAGGGAGTTGACCTGTTCCACTCAGTTCCTTCCAATGCAGACAGAGGCTAAATGCCTTGCTCAAGGGCTTCCAAACAGACACAGATGAGGGGAGGGAGAGTGTTAATCATACACCTACATCTGCCAAGATTATCCCAGCTGACAACAACAAGCCCTCTTTCCAAACTTTTAGGATGTTTTCCAAGACTTTTTTGGACGGCCTCACAGTAGCTGTAGGTCAGATTCTTGGTATGCTCCACCTCAATATGCTTTTTTTTCTTTGAATTTGGGCGAAACATGGTGCAGAGCAGAATGTACAAGATGGTCTGTAGTCAGTTAGGATTTAACTAGGGTAAGATTCTCACAAATACATAAACAGTCAGTGCTATAATAATAACAATAATAATCTTTATTTATGGAGCACTTTTTCAAAAGCCTGGTTACAAGATGCTTCATAGGGCAGCAAAAGAAAACAGACAAGTCATAAAATCACCAGAATTAAAAAGACAGACAGGAAACCAACACTGTTAGATGAAGTAGAAGCATAAATAAAAGAAATGAAAGGCAGCTCAAAAGAGATAAAACCTTTGATAAAATCAGGAAACGCTCTCAATCCGATGAACAAATGTTTTGAGAAGGGACTTTAAAGAGATCACGGACTCAGCCAACCTGATTTCTGAGACCGATATTCACGTCAGACTTGATCTTTTTTGGTTGATATACTGTAAGGTTGTCACATTCTCTTACTTTTATTTTCCTAAGAAAGAAGGTGCATCTGTGCAATTTCCAGGCCAAGGTGGCTAAGTTTTGCACTTTGATTACAAGCAAGCACTACCGTTCAAAAGTTTGGGGTCACCCAGACAATTTCATGTTTTCCATGAAAACTCACACTTTTATTCATGTGCTAACATAACTGCACAAGGGTTTTCTAATCATCAATGAGCCTTTCAACACCATTAGCTAACACAATGTAGCATTAGAACACAGGAGTGATGGTTGCTGAAAATGTTCCTCTGTACCTCTATGGAGATATTCCATTAAAAATCAGCTGTTTCCAGCTAGAATAGTCATTTACCACATTACCAATGTCTAGATTGTATTTCTGACTAATTTAATGTTATCTAAATTGACAAAAACTGCTTTTCTTTCAAAAATAAGGACATTTCTAAGTGATCCCAAACTTTTGAACGGTTGAGTGTTTTTCACAAATGCACCATAAATGCCGAAAAATCTTTAACAAACGTTGGCATCAAGTGCTCAGAGACTTGGTTACTGAATGGTTTTAAGGCTTTCTGATGAATTCATTCTGTTTGAGTAATTTGCATTGGTTTTAAGATAGACTGAATTTGCCATTACAGACAAAAGACAGGCCAAACCTGCATCAGCAGATCAAAGACAAACACTCAGTCATCGTTTGGTCTGCTGCTCATTGCTTCTTGAGCTTCCAGCGGCAGCATCCATCCGATGGCGTGCACTCCCAACAAGGTGTCCCAGCAAAGACCCAGAGCCTGTGCTGAAAGACGCATCTCACGCTCAAACTTCACTTGATCCCGAGCAAAGCACTCATTCGCTCATTTATCTTTCCAGGGACAGTTTGCTCTCCACCATATTAATGAATGCCAGTTGTTCCTGTGCTTCACAATCAGGAACTTCATATTTGGCCGGGGATCAATCAAACACAAAAAGCTTTGCAGGAGCCAGTTTTGTGCGCTGGCTGATTGATTTTATTTTGTAACTGAATACTGTGCATAAAGATGGACCACGCATCACCGCTGCCTTATAGAAAAGTAAAGCCAAGATATGTCATGAAATGGGCGCTGCCATCTTGCACTGGTGATGTCATTTGCAACTTAAGTCTGCGCAGTATTAATGAAGAGCAGGACATCAACACCACTTCTCTAAACACCCGGTCATGATTGAGAAACTGTCATGCCTAACACAACCATCTTTATATAGAGTCTATGTAACAGATAAAATCATCCACCTTACAGCATTTATCCCTTTGCTTCCAGCAGAGTGTGACCCAGGGTACAAAAGTGTTGAAGATACACAGAAAATGTCAAAAAAATTATGTTGCCAAACCCCCCCCCCCCCCCAAAATCTAACACAAAAAGAGCATCTTTAATTTTCACAGTTGACAATGTAGGTCTGATGAGAACACAGATAATTTTTTTACTGGGTTTGCCTGTTTGATTCTGGAAGTTTCTGTGTTTGAGTCACTTAATACTTCTATATTCTCATCTATACTAGTCAGTATGGATTTTCCACCATAATACTATTTAAAATCTACAACCTCCAACATGTGACTATAAGTTTCACATCATTTTCATGCTCATCCAACCATTCAGTGACCCTTCGTACCCTGCTTTAAAATGCTTTGTTGATGTCCCTTCACTCATCACTCAGTGCTATCCTGATATTACATTTGGTTGTATAATTTCAGCTTGACAGCCTGAGCTATAGATAGGTACACTACTGTTTAAAAGTTTGGTGCCACTTAGAAATGTCCTTATTTTTGAAAGACAAGCAGTTTTTTTCAATGAAGATAACATTAAATTAATCAGAAATGCAGTCTAGACATTGTTCATGTGCTAAATGACTATTCTAGCTGTAAACAGATGATTTTTAATGGAATATTTCCATAGGGGTACAGAGGAACATTTCCAGCAACCATCACTCCTGTGTTCTAATGCTACATTGTGTTAGCTAATGGTGTTGAAAGGCTCATTGATGATTAGAAAACCCTTGTGCAATTATGTTAGCACATGAATAAAAGTGTGAGTTTTGATGGAAAACATGAAATTGTCTGGGTGACCCCAAACTTTTGAACTTAGTGTATATATGTCTATGCGCTGCCTAAAAGAAGGACATCTGGTGGAATCATCTGATTAAGGATGTTCAGGATTATGGGTCTGGTTCAGTCTGATGTGTGTTCTCTGCAGAAAGATTGCAAGTTCAACAAATTGCAGTTGCATATAAAGTTTATTAAAATAATAAAGTAACTGCCTAAAACTGCGAATTTTCCTGCAATTTCATATTTTCTACGAACTATGCTTCCATTGAACAGTCCACAACTTGCCTGAAGCACAAGCATCTGTCTGAAACATGCATCAGCTAAATTTTACACCTTTATTGTGGTTCAAGGCAACATAATCATAACTATAGTGTATTTACAGGAACCTGTTTTTTACTACTTTCAAAATTAGCTCCCTGTTTTATATTCAACATCATCCTTCTATTCTCGCTGTACTGCAGGTTTGTTCCTCTGCACTCTTGATGCATTGCTCTCGCTGATTAGAGGCTATTGGATTCTGGCTCAAGACATTTTCTGTCCAGTTCCCGCAAAGCGGACGACTCAGTTAGACCACAACCAAAACCCTTCATTCTGGATGTCAGCATGTCAGAGTCTAAGCAACAAGCCACATCAAAATACGAGAGCTTTTCAAACACTTTGATCCAATGATAGGACAACAAACCTTTGCTGAAACTGTATGAGACTGAATAAACAGCTTAAGCACTATGCAAAACCTCATTCAGCAGCTCCACGCTTGATGACAGCTCAGCCAAATACAAATTTCCTGGCATTAGGTGGAAAACAAGAAAAAAGAGAAAGAATTCAAACAGCGTTGGTTGTGTGCCTTTCTACCAGAGCATCTGTTTGGGATCTGTTTTTATTTTTGCTCATTAGACCTTTCTTCACGTTCAAATTCGGCGTAGTCCTCTCTTAGAAGCTAATCACTGCAGCAGAACGCTACAGAATATGTTGATTCTTCAGCCTGCTGCCAAAGCTGGTTATCACCCCAATCAAGCTTTCATCATTTACTTAGCTCTCTCTCGCCGTGCAGATCAAACAGTGCGGCGATCCTCTGATGACATTTCCTTCTGCACCATTCTGTCCGTTGCAGGGATGAGAGGCCAGAGAGGACAAAAAGAAAGAAGTGGATAGAGAAGATTGATAGAAACCATTCAAAAATGCGGTCATAAATTGTAATCATATGTGAAATGCCTTCGTCATCACATGCTGCTGAGAGGGAACATACATGCACGAGCTCCCAGAAAATATGCAACAACTGTGCTGGAATAAAATACAGCATGCTTCATGTGAATTCTTCAAAAGCAAATTATTGCACTCATTTCTGTTGTAGCTGATGGTGTTAACTGCCGAGCTGGTGTGAGTTCCTCATAGCAAGCGATTCATTTTATGTCTATTTTTATATTTATTTATGTTTTTGGAGACTAAAATCACTTTTCCTGGACATTTCCCATTCTAGAAAAACCTAATTAGTCCAGTAAGACAAACAAAATGTTCACCTCAGGACGCAATTTGTTATCTTCTAGGATTCCTCCCAACTCTCCCTGTTCTTCATGCATCTGCCAAAGCTTGTCAAACAGTATACGCTGGATCTTTCAGGCAGAAAAGTGCAATAATGCCCTGTAATTTCTGCAATCCGCCTCTAATCTTAGCTAATGAAATTGTCATCTGACACTGTGTTGTTTGAGCAGCGTGTGGGGAAACGACTATCTGTAATTGCCTGCATCGAAATGCTTTCCCGAGAGACCTATCCATCACGTAATCTCGTTATTGCCTGGAAGATGAGAAATGCATTTAGCTATATTGTCATTTTCCTCACAAAAAGTGTCGCTGCAAGCATGCAAATGTCGTTTGCCAGCTGAAGTGGAGGGTTTGTGAGGTAAATAAGCATAGCACAGCGCTGATTTGTCATTTAATAAAAGAGAAATTAAAAATGAATTTGGATCATATTCCCAAATGGGTGTCAATCTTATTATCATGATTGTTCACAAACAAGGGTGTTATACAAGTATGTAGCATTTTTATCCAGTCACAGCTTTGATAACTATTTTTTAAATCTTCTTTTTGTTTCACTGCTCTTGCTGCCAGCATATCTACTGTTTATTCTAAACAGACTTTATTATAGAAGTTATTATAATCAGACTGCTGCAGTCAGAAACATAAAATGCTTGACTTCATAAGCGCCATGCTTTTTCTGAAAAGACTCACCAGACACTGAATATTTAGCCCTGCAAACAAACACTAACGACACAAAATTTCACCAACAGTAGGTTTTATCTAATCACCCAAGTGATTAGATTAAGCAGCACAACAAGGTAATTTCTTACTTTGAGAAAGTCCGCTTATTACTTCAAGTTTTGTGCTGTAACAAAAGTCAGCCGTTGCTCTTCGGGCCATTAGCAAAGCTGGAAAACTACTCTTTATTAGTAAAGTATGTCTGCTTCCACTTCAGGCCCGTCCCGTGGTGGAAGCCCAGAATTTATGTTCCGCGGGGAGCACGCTGGTGAACAGACGACTCACATGTGTCTTTGCGCTGCTTCCCTGCGGCCCCCTTTAAAGGCATTCTGAACTGATTTGGGGGATATCGTAAAGCAAATGATAAATTTGTACCCCTGTCAAGTGCGGCTGTGCACTGACGATTTGCTCCAGGAATCATGTAGGAATGCCATATATCCCGACTGATTGCTACTCCCCACTAGCTGATGGCAAAATACATTACATCATTAAAGGTATTGGAGGAAATAACTTAGGCTTTGTTCCTGCTATTGTTCTGACATGGAACAGCCCATTTGATGTAATAAAGATCTATGCTGAGAGACAGACACTGAACATGTGTCTCTCTACTAAAAACAAATACATATTCATCCTCTCTCCGCTTTACTGTTTTCCTCTGAAGCCTCAACATTTTGCAAATGGTTCCTGGCAAGTGCAGATGCCATATCTGGCATTGTGCATCCGCCTGCTATTGCATTTAGCAGCATCTATCTTTTTGTTTCATTTTCTCATTTGCCGCTCTTTGATTGTACGACTACAAAGAAGACTTTTTTGTATTTTTTATAATTATGAAAGAGTATATGTTTTGCCTCAAGAAACACACGGAATACAAGTTTTGATATATATTATAAGATGAGAAAACAGCAGACTGTGTTTCAGTTTCAAAATATGTCATCCTCCCCCATGGCATGAGTCAATTAACTACTCGAACAGTCCGCTAGGGAAGTACATGGTATACTGCCCTGGATCCCTTTGTGTTTGGAGGAGATTAGAAGGATTTGAGGTGCGCTTTCAGATTAGATGGCGTGAGAAAGGCGGCTCGAACATTCAAGAAAGGGAAGGGGGCCTGATGCTGCCGCCTCCATGGCTGCCCCATCCTTGCCTCAGGGGTGACTGCTAATCCCCTCGGGCAGAGGCAATAAAACTCCTATTTCCACTGTACCTGCCAGCTGAGCATCTTAGTCTGTTCGAAACACAGGGAGCATGAAATTCCCGAGGAGCCATATCAAAGCGCCAGTCCCCTTCATTATGACATCAGAACCTTCTGAAGTCAACAAGCATGAAGGCAGACTGGAGCGCCGCGTGGGTTCACAGCCTTGAAGGGGGATTCGTCGCTATTAAGGGCTATGCGGAGGGATAGCAAACAGGGGGCACGAGGGGGAGAGAAGGATTACATCTATCACCATGCATATGTGTTCCCATCTAAAAGGCTTGCTGGCCATTTTCTGCCCCCAGCAAGTCCCTCTGTTATGATAGCCGAGACAGTAATAAAGGCTTTGGTGGTATCATAAACACAGCATGATGTTGGGTATCAAATGCTTAGGGGCCTTCGACAAAGATCTGAGGAGGAGCTAAGAATCCCGGTAGAAATGTAAACACGGTAATGGTGATAATTACATCTGGTTGTGACCATGATCCATTTGTCATATTAATAAACGCCTCCTTAAGCCATAAAGTAATGCTGAAGTGCAAAGGAACCTATAAAGTTGTAACGATCCCATTTTAACAGTCAGGTGATTATGAACAAAGAACATTAACGTAACTGTAGAGATCACGCTCTAAATTGGAAGCAGCGCATTTTTACAAAAGAATTTTCAATATCATTGGAATTAGCTATTTTAAATATAAATATACACTACCAGTCAAAAATTTGGACACACCTTCTCATTCAATGGTTTTTATTGAATTATCTTGTGCATTGTAGACTAATACTGAAGATGTAAAAACTATAAAAGAATACATATGGAATTATGTTGGAAACAAAAAAGTGTTAATCTTCAGTATTAATCTACAATGTAGAAAATAATTTTTAAAAAGCACTGAATGAGAAGGTGTGTCCAAACGTTTGACTGGTAGTGTATATAAAACTATATGAAACATTTAAAGTATAATATATATGTATAAGGCAGGGAAACCTTAAAGGTTCTGGGCTCTGATTGCAGCTCACGTTACCAGCATTAAAAAAATGTAAACTTTAAAAAAAAAAAGTTTCTCTCTACTAAACAAAAAAGTGTGTCATTGTGTCATATTTTCTGCCCTTTTGTGGTTGAATATTTGCTGTTTTAGTTTTATGAAACAGAAAAAAACGCATAAACAATGTGTCCAATTGAAAGCGACATTCCTAATTATTTTTTCAGATTTTTTTTTTTTTTAAATTAATGCAGGTCAACAATTAATGCAGGTCTGAATCTAAATCGGCCGGACTTTTCTAAATGGTGTTGACAGAGGAATGCTTCATGCATGGCAACCATTAGACTCAGTCCAATGAAATGGTTCGTTGGAAATGAACGTATCTGTTTTTGTAAGTGACCATCAGAGAGTGTAATTAATCATTTGGCTAATTATTAATCCTGGTGGTTTCCTGGTAATGTTTCACAGAAGAGATATTGTCAGGCTTTGAACTATATTGGATCTTTTGCAGCAATGTGTATACAGCGCCACTTTATTGTATTAAATTTTGCTTGTAAAAGATACAGAATTGTAAACTTAAATACTTGTGCAGTGGTGAGCATACGCTCAGTAACAAGGCAACACTGTAAGCAAGCTTCAAAAACCTGATGTGAGCAAACTTCCTTAAATATTGAAAAGCTAAACTACAATGAACATAACATATAATTTGGTCTGTTTTGTTTGAACTCTGGAAAGTTGTACAGAGCCTGAAATGTTTTTGTGTGCGGATGTTTGACCAAAAATGAAACAAAATGCTAATTTACAATGGAATGTGTTTCTTGACAAATACGATAATTTATTAGAGCACTCATCAAAGCTGAACAGTGCATTTTTTTCTGTGAGCTGGACTGAGTGGACACACATGTTAATAATCCAAACTGTTTCCACAATTGTTTAAAAGGAAATATTGGAGACATTTAAAACCAGGATCGAGTCTGGAGTGGAATGTGCTTTAATTGCCGTCCTTGGCAAAGGAAACAGGCTTGAGTATTTGATCTTGCCCAGTGTTGGCACCGTTTGGAGGAACACGCCTCCATTTCAAACATGGCCAGTCACTCTCTTCCTGCCAAATCAATGAAAGACAATAATTGTTGATGATAACAATGACTGAGCACGCTCAGTCCACGGTCCAATCTGGCCAAATTCTGATCATTTCTGTGGCTTGCAAAACAACACGTAGCCCACATTAAGGAACCAAATGAAATTCTTCATGATGGATGACTTTAGGAGGCCTCTGGATGGGAATAGCCATCCAACACTGGGATGTGATCCCAAATCTCTGCATAATGACTTCAGCTGCCTTGTCAGTCACCTGAGCCCACTCCACTTTTTAATCGAACCACCAGTAATGAATCGGTCAAACATGACCTGACAAATTGATTTGGATTCTCATCTGATGAGTCCTTCCTTGAAACAGTCTCTCTGTAGATTGGGCCAAACATTGTCATGGAAAGAATTGAAATGAAGAAATGCAATAAACAGAGATGCAATAAAGTTCCAGACAAGCCTTTGATCAATAGAGAGGCAACGGAAAAATGAACGTGAACTGTCTGATTCAAAGGGACAGATGATCGAATTTAGCTGCGGGGTTGAAAAAAACCCACCTAAAACCAGTATTGTATGATTTGATTGAACTTCAGCAAGCAACACAAACACAATGCAGCTGCTTTATTGCTTCAAACTTCTATTCATACACATGCATCTGTAATTGCAGCCTCATGCATGCAGGCACAGACGTCCAGCACACATGTTCTCCCACACATCTCTCTCTCACAATTCTCAGCTATGTTACTTTCACACAAATTATCTCTCCTGTTTTGTTTGTTATAAATTAATCTAAAGGTTAAATATGATTGATGACAAACATTGATAGATTTATATAACAACCTATATGCATAAAAGAATACAATGTACGTACGCAAATTAATTATCTTAGACCTCACAAGTTTTTCTGTTTGTTTAAGATAAGATGAGATGATTTTCTTGCTTCTTGATCATGTAAAATCATGTCGTTCTGGGAGTTTTAAAAACCTCAGGGAGCAGACACACTTCCAAAGTGTATTCCAAAGTCTGGGGCGTCAGTGAACGCAGCGAGAGGATTCACTTGGGAGGCATTTTGCTGTCACCAACACAGACTCTTTATCAAATTGTGTCCGACAAACACATCTCACATTCTGCTTGTCCGTGCTCTCCAGACTCCGCGGAGGAAATGTCTTGATGTCCAATCTGCCTGCCTGAATGATATCTAAATCTCAGAGCAGCTGCTCTGCCAAAAGCAATGAGGACAGGGATCAGGAGCCGTCAGACATGTTGGGACACTCCAGAGACTTTCACAGTCAGCAAAAGGGGAGAGCAGTGAGGAAAACTGGACCCAAGTTTAAATGCATGCTGCATTTGAGGGAGAGTTTTGCAAGGTTATTGGAAAATAAAAAAGATTTGGCCTTGAATTTACTTTATAAAACTCAATATGTAGCTCCATCCTCCTTTAGACATTGATTGACAAATTAATATTTTCTTATCTCATACAGTTGTCTGATTTTATTTTCATCTGGCTATAGCTAATGCTGTAACGTGGAACAAACAACTCAATGTCTTGCTTTTTTAGGCTGAAAGGAAAAAAAAATCTTTTATATATTCATTGATGTTTGCAGGCACCTATTGATTCCTTTTCTATTATTAGTTTGCTTTGTTGTTGGACAATATCGTGCAAGAGTTGGCACGAGACTGATGTGCAATAACTTTTGTGGTTCAGTCCTTCCTGTGAAGTTGAAAGACATTTCCCCTTCTCCTCCCCGCTGAGTGAGGTGAGGCGAAAAGTTTCCGAGCACCATTGGGAAGCTAATTAACAAGGCGGGTGTGAAGAAACTCTTGCTCTCGGTTGTTTTTACCCCCTGATGGGAAACACCCACTAAGTCAATCGTTCTACCTCAGAGTGTGCCTTTTACTTACAGAGAGGAAGTTGGATGTGTTTTCCTTTACTCCCCCCTCCAACTCACTCTGGTCAGGGAGGAGTCTCACACTGAGACACACATGCACACACACACACACACTAGAAGCATATACACAAAAACACACATTCCCCTGTGCCTGGTCACTGAGTTTTTATATTTTTGCGTACACATGTAAAGGAAATACGCAGACATTAAAAGGAATACAAGAACAAAAATCAGGAAATGTGTTCTAAAACCACTAATTTAATCCATTTTTTTCCACTATTTAACAAATGTTTGTCACTGAACATCATAATTTATATGAAGCTCAGAGAAAGAAGGAAGTTTTTTTTTTAATACTCAGTTAAGGGGTATACAGCATTTACAGAAAAAAAAATATTGGATAAGTAGTTACTCCACCTCATTTGTAGTGTTGATGGTTTCTGTCTTTCCAAAGTTCATTAACAGGAACCAGCACTAGATATATACGAATGCTTGTGGAATTTAAAAATATATTCTTTACATCTACTGTCATGTCTCTGTAGTTTATTTTATCAAGAACTTTAATTCACTAATACAACCTGAATACATCAGCTCCAACTTGGAAGTGTATAGACGGAGGCGTCACCTTTGTGCTTTGCTCTCCTGAGTTAATGTGGCCCGAGTCTCAGCCCTCTTCAATCTCTGAAATTTTTCTCCCTCCTTCTTCCAGATAGACTATTTTGTTCATGTGCTGTCCTCCTGCTTCTCTTGGCACCTTATTAGCACCACGGCTGTTCGTAAGGAGCACATCTGGACACAGATTCTAGAAATGGTCGGCCAGTGGCCATAACTTTTTCTAAGTGTTCTATATATAATCCTCATATTTTAAGCCTATTAATAACACACAGTAGGTTTCAAATAAAAGTTGTTTTTAGTGCGCTTGAGCAGGCTGTAATGCCTCCTAGTTGTTTGCTTAACTACAGTAATTCATGATGATGTTTTAACTTTTTTTTTACAGCTCTTGACTTTATTTCATTGCTGAACTCTCAGCTTTTTTCCACGAAAGGAGTCAAAATCCTTGTTACACTGTGACTCAGTTGTTCATTTTATAGATTCACTGTTTAATTCACTGTAAAATCAATGCACTTTTTTTGTTTAAGTGAAAGCAGAAGCTATTAATGAAGATTTGAGCCACTGGCAGGAGGCAGCAGGGTGGCACAGTGAGTTAACGGAGTCTTTAAAAACAGACTGAGTTCACGGCTCCTCAACAGCAGGTGTCCTTGAGCAAAACCATTTGTCTGCTCCTGATGTCTGCCTCTGCTATAAAGGGGGTTATAAACATTCATTCAGAAAAACACACAGCTTTTCAATCAGTGTACATTTAGTCTCACGTTGAACTCATTCAGAATGAGCCAACCTCACATTTACAGCACTGCAATTAAAAAAACAGGCAGCGCTGCCACTGTTATGTCTCCATATCAGAGCCAGAGTGAGTGCAGTGTGACGCGCCTTGCATGAAATGGAAAAACTTGATCACCCCCCTCCCCCCGTCATTCTTTCTGTTCATCTTTAATGGGAAATTTGAGACAGTACTGAGTACAGAGCTTAGTCTGTCACATCACATGACGCGCTGCAACTAATGCAGCCAACAAATGGGCATATCATGGATCCCAGTTTTGTGAACGATCCCTCCTCAGAAACAGGTGGCAGCCGCTGTAAGACCAGATGTCCCGGTGCAGCCGCAGTAAAAACGGGGTCTGTCGCAATACAGCGGCGAACAATGCGTGACGAAGACCGAAGGTGGTCTGGCTTGTGTTCAAACCCCAGGCGGGCCAGCGATGGGGTGAAGTCTGGCGAGGTGGGGGATGTGGTGTGCAGACTCCCCCAGACTGCCCCAGTTGCACCCTGTCCCAAGGGGGAAATGAAGAACACGAGCAACCCCACCTCTGAAAACCACCCCCTGCCCCAATGCGAGGAAGTGGAAGCTTTTCAACAATGAGGAAGTTATCTCAAACATCCCCTGAGCTGCTTTTCCCCTTCACATAACACTTCATGTCCATCGGTTCCTTTGTTCAGACATCTCTGCTTGTTAATGCCATGCTCCAAAACCCTGCTATGGCCATTTGCTCGCACTGTATAAATAGACAGTGAGCATTATCAGTACGATGGAGGTAAGATTGTGGATTTTGGCCAAACTCTGCTGAAAGCTCTGAAAGCTGTCACCAGATGGCAAGGGATCAAGCCTTAACCGAGCCACGCCGTTACAAAAGATTTTTGTCCCATATACAGTGCCAGCTTGAACATCACGTTTTGACACATTGTTAGAGTTTTCACAAACATGACGAGAAGATTCATCCATAGATATCACAGACAGAACCTTTGAGCGTGACTTTCTAACAGGAATCGACAGGTGAAGCAGAGACAGAGCTACAACTAAAAACACTAACAAAAAAATAAAACTTAGCTCTCCACTGATGAAACTGATGGTTTCACTTTAGTAAACATCTTGCTGCTGTTACAGAAAGAAACTTGAGCTTAAAAGTAAATAACTGATTTTAAATACTCAGCTGTACGTGACATTAAAATTAGCTAATAATGGCTATTATAACAATGCAAAGTGAAAACAAATTCTTGGGCATAGTTTAGTAGGATAGAAACATTCTTATTATGAGTGTATAATTGATTCCACCATGCATTTCAACATAGTAATGGCACATGGTGAAATGTGACAGAGGTTTCTGCTAAGCTCATTGTGTCGTTGTAGGGAACATGGTTGTAATTCATGTCATACTTTGACACAGATCACAAGGACATGTATTTAATAGGGCATACACTGGCATGGCTTGAAAGGACAAATCATTCTTCAACTGCAGCTCATGTCTATTTGTAAAGACAAGTGTGACATACTTTCATTCTTTCAGGTACACAGGTGCAAAACTGAAATACTGCCCTTGCACTGGAACTAACGTTAATACTGACCTGAATATTCCTCATAAATAAACCCATTTAAAATACTCTTTGAGGATTTTGATTAGCTCCAGCACATTTATTTTTACCAATTTAATGGCAATAACACTGTCCAAGATGCTCTGTGGTCAACAGTGAAGAATCTCTACGCCATATGTCTTTACTTCAGTTACTGAAAGGTGGCCACTCCTTCATAATACTAGTAAAGCTCGGGCTCAAATGTTAGATTCTATCCCTTAAACAATAATTTTGGTATTAGGAAATTTTGGGCCCATGCATTTGGTGCTGGAAGAAAGACTAGAGATCACCAAAATATTTATCCTCTGGGATGCATGAATCTACCAGATATTATGGTGGTCAATCAAACAGTTGTTGATTTGTTGTGGGGAACAAACGAAAATACCAACAGACAGAGAGAACTAACTACAACCGGCCGAGCCACAAACTGGGATTTCCATTCTTAAAGCCAGGCTGGTACCATCTAGAAGGAGCTAGGAAGCTAAAGAGCAAAGTATTTTCTCAGCAGGTGGTGTAGACTCAAACATATCTAAATTGACAGTGTATATTGGACTTATGTGTTGATCTTTGTCTGTGTGACCTTCAGCATGCAATAGGCTGGGATTAGAGTCAGCACCTCTAGGTTTGAGACCATGGCTCTCTGGTTAATTGTTCCCGCTGATTGGGGGTGTGCATCTTGGTCATGAGTGTTGGAAAAATGGAATGTGAGATGGGCAGAAGGACTGATGCAGCATTAGCATTAATGCATGCATTATTCTGGGCTGTCGTGGTGGAGAAGTAGCTGAGCTGAATGTGAAACTCTCAATTCATCAGTGGATCTGTGGTCGTGAACTCTGGGTAGTGACTTAAAAAGTTACAATAGACCAACATGAGTTTCCTCCATTAGGTAGTCTCAGCGCTAGGGTGAGGAACTTAGACAACTGGTGGGAACTCAGTGTAGAGTCAAGGGTCCTTTGCGTTGAAAACAATCAGAAATGTCTGGGGCATCTGATGCAATGCCTTGTGTCCGCCTTTCTTTGGAGGTTTTCTGGGGACTTCCAACTGGGAAGAGACCCCAACAGACCCAGAACTCGCTGGAGGGATTGCATTTCTCATCTGGCCTGGGGACGCCTCTGGATCCTCCAGAAAGAATTGGAAAATATTGCTGGATGTAGAGATGTCTTGAATCCTCTGCTTAGGCTGCTGCCACTGCGACCCAGAATCGATGAGCAGTAGAAAATGGACGGATGGATGATCTTTATCTTAGCCAATATAACTCAGTCCAGATTTGTTGACCATCTTCTTACAGTGTAAAGACGTCTGATGCAGCTCTGTAGCTACAATGTTGCCTAAACAGGACTGAGGTTTAGAGTTTGCCAGCCACTGAAACTGTATTATAAAGTTGCCACTTAAAAATATACACTGAAGTGGTTAATAGTTTTAAGCTTTATGATTTCAATTTGAAGATTAGTAAAAATAGAGTAGTATATTTCCAGTGGAGGCAACACTGATATGTGTATGTATAATTTCCAAACTACAACACTATTAATATAATTTTTTATAGCTTATCATGATTGATGGAGATGCATAACCTCAGCCCAGTTATAGTGTAAAGCTGGAAAAGTTGCACTTCACATATTGGTGTGTGAATTATAAAGCAGATGGGTGTTAGTAGCTGTTAGTAACATGATAACCGGGCATGCTGTGTTTGGCAGGAAAGAAGTGTGAAAAGCCAAACAATGTTTAACACAGGCACATTACACAGGATATTGTTTGAAGCTTCCATGTAGAAATTAGGGAAAAAAATTAGTAACTTCTAGTGGTCCAATTTCAGGTTTATAGCTTTATTTGAGCTACTGTCATGCTTTGACATCCACTCACTGCACTGAATGATACATGAGATGTGTTCCTCAGCTTGTACATGGACACCTACTTCTCTTTGGTCTCCTGGTTTCCTCCCCTCCTCTGTGTCTCTCTACGGGGCTTCTGTCTCTAGCAGGTGGTCGGTCAGTCAGCAAAGACTTCTCGTACTGTTTGACACCATGGCAACATGCTTAAAAAACAACACACACATTAAAATGTATGCAAACAAACATGGAAACTCATACACTCACAAAGGACTGTACACATACACTACTGTTCAAAAGTTTGGGGTCACCCAGGTAATTTCATGTTTTCCACAAAAACTCCCACTTCTATTCATGTACTAACATAACTGCACAAGGGTTTTCTAATCATCAATGAGCCTTTCAACACCATTACCTAACACAATGTACCATTAGAACACAGGAGTGATGGTTGCTGGAAATGTTCCTCTGTACCCCTACGGAGATATTCCATTAAAAAAATCAGCTGTTTCCAGCTAGAATAGTCATTTACCACATTAACAATGTCTAGACTGGATTTCTGATTAATTTAACGTTATCTTCACTGAAAAAAGCTGTTTTTCTTTCAAAAATAAGGACATTTCTAAGTGACCTCACACTTTTGAACCATAGTGTATTTATTCTAGGTTTGGCTACCCATCTGCATAACGTGACAAAACTCCCTCACACACACTTGCTCATAGTTGTAATGTGCTTTCACCAGCTCCAGTGTGAGCGGAGTGTTTTTAATCCCACACCTTGTGGTAACATTTTTTAAGGCAATAACCAATTTAGCACTTCATGCTGGATCAGTCAAACTGTATCTAACTGGCTGGAGTTGGACCAGATGCTAATGTTAAATGCAACACCCCAGCAACAGGCCTTAAATACAAACCTCATTTCTGTCAGCAGGGGTCAGACCTCAGCTTGGTGTCTGTCCCAGCCTGCCAGCTGGGGGAAAGCAGCAGCAGCAGCAGCAGCAGTGGTATCAGAGAGTGCACGGAAAGGAAAGCAGCAGCCAGAAATTGGGGTCACAACAAATGTACAGAGCAGGACTGTGACGTCTTGCCAAGTAGAGACAGCTCAGTCCAACTCTTTTCCTCATGTGTAAGCTTAGCTGCTCCTCAGAGTCCTGGCCATCTGATGGACACTTTTATTCAAAGTGCCTACAGGAACAGCGAAGGCATTCTGCACATTTTTAAAGTAAAGTAACAGCTGAATGTGGCAGTGCCATGAGCCATTCCTCTGACTTTATGAGACAACTTCATACCGCATGTTATGTTGCTAGTCTTCAGGGCTTCTTGTTGTTTTAAAATTCTGCAGGGTATTTTCAAATAAATAAAATATCTTCACTTAAAAATGCTTGAGTAGGAAATAGTGCAGATGTCATTTTGTAAATTTTACAGTAGGGCAAAATCAAAACTTCAAAAGTGACATTTAAAAACAACATATCTCCCATTTTAATACAAATACGTAAAGAAGAAACAAATGTTTTAGGGCGCATAGGGAAGCTTACATGCTAGATTAAATCTCAAAAGTTAATATTTTAACCTGTAGAGTCTTCAGGATACCTGTTTTTGCTGTCATTTCCTGAACTGCCAGTCCTCCACAGACACTCACTGTGAGAAATCATGGAAAGCTCAAACCTAGCAGTGGAGTTTCTTAAGTCTCTCACATGTGTGAGGATCTCCCGAGGAGCTTGAAGAAGGGGCACTTCATTCATAACCTCTTGGTGACAGGAAGCTAATCAATCAGAGGTGGCAATTTCCACACTCAGCTAGCATGAAGAGTAACCCACCACTTACTCCCTGGGCTAAAAGCGTGGCCCCTGGATCCCCCAAAATCACCTCATCAAGCCAGGGTCATGAAAGAGAGCTGCTTCCAAGCAATTGGTCACTGTCAAAGCATCCCGTTATAGTTTTATTGGGAGGAGTGATGAGGATGTTGACAGCCTTGCCCATGTGATTACAGATTTTGGTGGTGAGGCTGCATGCAGAAAAACAAACCCTTTTTATGGCTCAGGGTTCATCCCAACTTCTCACAGCATACACGTGCTCTCTGAATGTGCATTAAAATAAAAGGCGATATTTATGGCACAGGGAGTTTTTAAAGATAAAAATGAGGTTCTGATTCATCCAGGTCAATCACAATGAAGTTTCCCTTTGTTGCTGCTTGTTACTTGTATTTGTTAATCAGATCATTTAAAAAAGTGCTAGTTAGAATTCATTTGGCTTGAAGTATGTTCGAATAACACAAAATTAGTGTCTTTATCTTGTACTTTTTTGGAAAACTTTCATCAGACGTCAGCCTCTTTTAGGTAAAACTTTTGCAACAGCTCTGTTTTATTGTAGCAGAATTCACAGAGGTTTAGAAGAACTGCAACAAATTCATAGAAAAGAACCTTTCCTTGACCGTGCTGTGACCCCACGTCCAACTCTAACCTCCAATAAAGAAGCCCTATAATGTCAAGTTAACTGTGATTAATGGCAGTACCAGGCACAACGTCTTCTCTGTGTACAAAACCCAGAACCTCAATACAGCTCACAGCACTTCACAGTAATCCAAAGAATTTATAGAAACATTTGAAGAGGTCCACTCCAACACTGTGTACAGTACATCTGTGCTACAAGTTCCTCAGTCAGATCCAGTCTGTAAAACTGATAACATTTAATCAAAGCCAGGGCTGAAGTTACCGTGCAGTTTCAAAAAAGTACCATCATTTGTTTTCATTTTCTGTTATTGATCATTCCCCCTGAGTGCAGCTGTCACTTGTCAGAGCGGTTGACGACTTATTTTGGAGCTGAAACTCCTCATTCCTGTCCACCTTATAGGTTTATTGGCTAATGCGAGAGCTAGCTGTCGAAGTGACACCCATGGCAGGGGAGAGTTTATCATTCTGCTGACAGGCTAAATAACTTGTGCGGCGGCAACAGATAACAAATGGGCTCAAGTTGTGACTTGAGTGTCTGTGTGTTAAAGACAAGAACAACTGGGCTGCAGCAGAAATAAATGGTCTTTACTTTCTGGCATTTGGCCATTACTGCTCTGGCACCTGAAGTACACAAAAAACAAAGAAGATTAAAAAGTGCCTCGGTGTGTGCCAATAGAGAACATGCAAAATATCACAGCAAAACCATCTCGTTGAATACTCTCATTGACCCATGTGAATTGTACCATTCAGTACAGTTGCAAGGACAAATGTTAATATGCTATACGCTCTGATTGGTGCTCACCATAGGGGAAAACGGTACTTATTTATCTTAATCGAAAGCCATAATTGGATTTTTTTAATTGATACTGATTTTGCATGGGTCCCCCATCCTGAATTTCACTGAAGAATCTCCACATCACACTACCTCTGGTCTCCTCTGTATGTATTTCATTTCTCCTGCATGGAGCACATAATTTGCATTTTAAGACATCATGCTGGTTTGACTGAATTTTATAAGACAGGGTTGGATTGATTTATTCTGGCTCACATTACTCATCCCTCATAATAAGCCTTCAGGATCTGGTGTCAAAGCAGCGGACTAATAAGCTGGGGCTGTTGATAGTGCCACACTTGCCATTCACCTTTGCCTTGGAGGTGTCAAACTGTCAGTAAGAAACCCTGCAGGCTTCAGGAGTTTACTGCAACTGAGGCTTGACATAAACACATCAATTTCCTTGTAAAGAAAAATTGTGGCACTTACAGAGGGCCTTTGGAAGACGCTGCACATTCTTGTAGCGGTGATGTGTTAAAGCATAAACAAACGCAGTGTTCTTCTCCCACTCTGTTTACAGCTGTCTCTGCCCGTACAGTAAGTGAGATATACCATAAGGCAAACAGGGTGCTGTCTTAAGCCCGTGAAAATGTGCTGCAAGAGATAAATTCCAAGATGTCAGAGGAGCTGTCAGTGTGAAGGAATACACTGGTCATTACCACCTTCAGATCTAGCTTGCATGCAAAGTCCCCCTCCCTTCTGAGCAGAAGCCCTGCTGAGGATCAGCTAGATTTTCCCACAGTGAAAAATGGACTTGAGTGCAATCATTGACCCAACCTTTATTGTATCCTTTATGTGAATAAGAATTTCCCATGTAGCTTTCATGCTGCATTCATCTGATTTTCTGTGTTCAAAAGAAGAAAAAGCTTAAGTGTCCACCACGATGGACAAAACATATGTGCAATTTTTCAGGACAGTGCACCCAACACTTCATACAAGTTTACATGTTTGCACTTTTCTAAATACAGTTAAGCTGTTATGTTCTTGTGCTTTTACGTGCTGATTCTGTCCAAGGAGCAATACTCCAAAACTGACTGTGGTGATAACAGGTCTGCTGATGGAAACATTTTCAATAATGCAATCTATGATGTCAAAGCAGCCAACCCATCGCTATGTTAAAAGCTACATCGGTATGGTTCGAGAAGAACTTGCCTCAGCTGTCAGATGTCCTTATTAAGGCTGTCTAATAAGCCCAGGTTACAAGATGGTTCTGAGAAGTAAGCGATATCCACAGAGCGGCCCACACATACAATAAGGCAGGGAGCCTTAGTGTGGATTTCATACTGAGGGCTGAGCATACTCTAAGCCTATTTTTGTTGTCCTGATCTCAGGCAGCCCTGGACTCCATCCAGGATGGTTAAAGTAAAGCTGCCCAGTGCTGCTGTT